>NC_058413.1:61089820-61140700 GCF_002201575.2 Neomonachus schauinslandi | reverse complement strand
TATTTGAGACAGAGAGAATGAGAGAGAGAGAGCACATGAGAGGGGGGGAGGGTCAGAGGGAGAAGCAGACTCCCTGCCGAGCAGGGAGCCCGATGCGGGACTCGATCCAGGGACTCCAGGATCATGACCTGAGCCGAAGGCAGTCGTTTAACCAACTGAGCCACCCAGGAGCCCATTGACAAGGCTTTTGATATGTACAAGAGAACACACAAACACACACACAATATGATATATAATATATGTAAATAGATAATAAGAAAAATCTTGCATAATGAGATATAATTATTTAGATCAAGACAAATGTATCTAAGCATAACTTAAGAAATATATATATTTGGTCTCTATCTTAGCTTCCTGACAAAAAATTCCTAAAACTCTTGTGATTTCCTGAATGATGACAGTGATAGGAGCATCTTATGTAGAGCTGCTGAATCCCTTGTAATTTTCTTGGCTGATAGGAATGTCTTTTATTCTAATGAGGCAGCTTTTGTTGGGCTCCTAGATGGATGCTGGTCACCAGAAATACCAAGTCATCATTAGAAACTTGAAACCTTTAGATTCACCTCCCCCCGCCCCATCCTCTGGACACTAAATTAATAATCGTTCATGCCTACATGATGAAACTTCTGTAAAAATCCCTTAACAGTGGGGTCTGGAGAGCTTTTGGGTTGATGAGCATCCAGCTGGGAAAATGGTGCACCTCAACTCCATGGGGACAGAGCTCCTTTGCTGAGGACCCTTCCTAGTCTCACACTGTGTACCTCTTCATCTGGTAATTTATCTGTAGCCTTTATAATAAATCAGTAAACATAAGTAAAATGTTATCCTGAGTTCTGTGAGCCATTACAGCAAAGTATTGAAACTGAGGATGGAATTTGGGGAACGTTTGATTTATAACCAAGTTAGACAGAAGTCTGGGTACCCTGGGGACCCATTACTTGTGATTTGCATCTGAAGTGTCACATAGTCTGGTGGAATTGAGCCGTTAACATGTAGGGTCTGTGCTAACTCTGAATAGTAAGTATCAGAATTAAATTAAATTGTAGAACATCCAGTTGGTGTCTACAGAGAATTAGAAAAATTACTTGCTGTGTAAAACCCATACATTTGGTGTCAAGTGATGTGCATAGAGAAACAGTTTTATCCTAATTAGGAGTCCAGGTTTGATCTGCAACTGGAAAGATAGGCAGGGTTTCAGTAAAAGAACATATAAAAACATATGCACTCCTGGTCCAGATATGGGAAAACTCAAAGCATATTTAGGTGATGACAAATTGAATGAGCATTTATTTATAGTATCAAAGAATTGAGGTATATACCTAGGGAGAGATGTGTTCTGAAAAGTAAATGCTTTAGAAAAATTTTAAGATGAGGAATTTCAGTTAAACTCTTAAAAATATAAAAAAGAGTTGAATAGATATTTTATAATTTAAAATAAAAATAACAAATTAAGAAGTAAATGAATACATTTAACAATAGATTAGAAAGGCTAGGTAAAAAATTGAACTGGAATATACGTCAGTAGAAATTTTTCTAATTAAAACATTGAGTACCCAAATCCTTGGGAGTTTCAGGAAAATGGTAAAATTATTAATTTATATTAGAATTTAATAAGTCAGGGATACATGCTCTAAACTTTAGAGTAATAACTACAAGAATAGTTGGACAATGCAACAATAAAGTTAGTGGAAAAAGTAATTATTAAAAACATTTAATAAAGCCAAAAGAAGGGAGGAGAAACAACATAAAAGACATGGTATAAATATAAAACAAATGGTAGTAGAGTAGTATATCCAAATATATCTGATATTATATTAAATGTAAATAAAGTAAATGTAATTAAAAGACAATATTATAAGACTAAGGTTTTCTTGGGGCGCCTGGGTGGCTCAGTCGTTAAGCGTCTGCCTTTGGCTCAGGTCATGATCCCAGGGTCCTGGGATCAAGCCTCGCATCAGGCTCCCTGCTCAGCGGGAAGTCTGCCTCTCCCTCTCCCACTCCCCCTGCTTGTGTTCCCTCTCTCACTGTGTCTCTCTGTCAAATAAATAAATAAAATCTTAAAAAAAAAAAAAAGACTAAGGTTTTTTTTTTTTTTAAGATTTTATTTATTTATTTTAGAAACGGAGGGAGAGGGTGTGAGCAGGGAAGAGGCAGAGGGAAAGAATATCCAAGCAGACTCCTGCTGAGCATGGAGCCCAATGCGGGGCTCAATCTCACGACCCATGAGATCAGGACCTGAGCTGGAACCAAGAGTCAGAAACTGAGTACAGTTGAGTGTCCAACTCTTGATTTTGGCTCAGCTTCTGATCTTGGTGTTCTGGGATAGATCCCCCTGTCGGGCTCTGTCATCAGTGGGAAGTCTGCTTGAGGATTCTCTCTCTCCCTCTCCCTGTTCATGCTCTCTCTCTCAAATAAATAAATAGATCTTAAAACAAAAGACTAAGTTTTAAACCAACAAACCATATTCATCATACACATGATACAGTTTTAATATAAGGCTAGAAAAAGATTGAAGATAAAAATATAAGAAGAGATATATAGAGAAATTTTCAAAAAATTGCTCCATGTGTAATAGTAGTATCAGAAAAAATAAACTTTTAAGCAATAAGCATTACTAGAGATAAGAGTTTTCACAATAATAAAAGATTATCTTAAAGATAAAATATGGGAAAGAATTAAATTCATAGCTAAAATATATTCAAGGCAAAACAGCATAACATAAAAGAAATGGACAAATCTATAATCAAAGTGGGGGATGTTAACACTGTTCTGAAATCCAAGGAAACGAAAAGTCAGTAAGAGTAAGATCTGAACAATATAATTTACTAACTTCAGTTGATTGCATATATAGAACACTACATCCAACAAGCTGAAGAATGTACGTCTTGTTTGAATGTAAATGACATAGTTACCAGAACTGGCTCTATGCCATGCCACAAAGAAAATCTTAATTTCAGGAGATTGAAACCAAGTAAAATGTTTTCTGTCCAAAGTGAAAATAAACTAGACATCAATAGTTGTTGGATTACTAGAACATCTCAAATTGTTTGGAAATGCACTTTTATTTTTTTTGAAGATTGTATTTATTTGACAGAGAGAGACAGAGTGAGAGAGGGAACACAAGCAGGGGGGAGTGGGAGAGGGAGAAGCAGGCTTCCCGCAGAGCAGGGAACCCAATGTGGGGCTCGATCCCAGGACCCTGAGATCATGACCTGAGCTGAAGGCAGACGCTTAATGACTGAGCCACACAGGTGCCCTGGAAATGCACTTTTAAATAACTCATTGGTTAAAGAAAAATTTGCAAAGGAAAATTTGAACTGGTTGAGGCAACTAGATCTGAGCTTAGAAATGTGTATCTTTAATGAACATATTAGAACAGAACTACCTACCTTCTAAGCATTCACATCAAATTTTAAAACAAACAGAAAATTAAACTGAAGCAGAATAGAATAACAAAGATTAGAACAGAAGTTAATGGAATAATAAATGTAAAATAATGATAATCAGTAAAGCCAAAATTGATCAGTTGAAAAAATTAATAAATTGGATATAACCTGGAGAAAATGACCAAATGAAAGAGAGATTAAATACAAATTGCCATTATCAGGGAAAAAAAGGACTATCATGTCTTACAGGTATTAGTATATAATAGAAGAATATTATAAATAATAAATTTAAAAATTTACATAAAATAAAATTTTAAGAAAATCACAATTCACTAAGTAAATGTATGAAGAAATAGAAAATCTGAATTATTCTGAATCTATGAAAGCTGTAGAATCTAGAATTTTTAATCTTCGCACAAAGGACCCCCACGTCCAAATTGCTTCATCAGTGAATTCTACCAAACATTTGAGAAAGAGATAACACAAATATTAAACTATATCAGAATAGAGAAAGAGGGGATATATTTTATAAAGCCCAAATAAATTTGAAATAAAAATCTGATGAGAGCATTATGAGAAATAAAAATGGGAGACTACTATCTTTTATAAGCATGGAAACTAAAATCATAAAATATTACCAAACTATGAAATGCAACTAGCTCTTTTAATCTCTTTTTGTAATTATTTAAGAATGCAAATTTGCTTTAATATAAAAAATAAGTTGATGTTGTTTATTAACAGGAGAAAAAACAAATTCATTTCAATATATGCAGATAAAATTCAATATCCATTAGTTATGAAATCCTTACACAAAATTGGAGTAGGAGGCACAATGTTTAATTTATAATAGGGCCTCTACAAATAATTTTCAGTCAACATCATGCATATGGTAATTTGTTGATACTTTCCTTCTGAAGTCTAGAAAGTGACAAAGTGTTAACTATTGTTACTTCTTTTCAGCTTTTAATTGATAATTCTAGCAAGTGAATTAAGGCATGAAAATGAAATAAGAAATAAGCAGTGTCAGGATAGAAAACAGTGATAGAACTATCCTTTTTTATATACTATATATATTTGTATATTTCAAAATTCAAAATAATGCATAGATAAGCTATTATAAGATGAATTTAACATGGTAAAAGCTCAATATAAAAATCAAATGTACTGGGGTGCCTTGGTGGCACAGTCAGTCGAACGTCCAACTTGGTTTCGGCTTAGGTCATGATCTCAGGGTTGGGAGATGGAACACCGTCTCAGGCTCCACACTCAACACAGAGTCTGCGTTGGATTCTCTCTCCCTCTCCATCTGCCCCTCCCACTGTGCGCACACACACGCTCTCTCTCTCTCAAATAAATAAATATTTTTAAAAAAATCGACTGTATTTAATACAAATACAATACATAAACATAAAATTAATTTTTAAAATTATGTAAAATGAGAATCCAATATCGTTTAAGAAAACTTCAAACATGGGACGCCTGGGTGGCTCAGTTGGTTGAGCAACTGCCTTCGGCTCAGGTCATGATCCTGGAGTCCCAGGATCGAGTCCCGCATCGGGCTCCCTGCTCAGCAGGGAGTCTGCTTCTCCCTCTGACCCTCCTCCCTCTCATGTATGCGCTCTCTCTCATTCTCTCTCTCCCAAATAAATAAAATCTTTAAAAAAAAAACAAAAGAAAACTTCAAACATGTTAGAATACATAATAAATACATAATAAAACGTGTGCCAAAAGTAGACACATACACACACTTAAAACATTTACTGAAAAAGATATAAATCTTTTTTTAAATTTTAATTCCAATATAGTGAACATACAGTGTTATATTAGTTTTAGGTGTACAATATAGTGATTCAATAATTCTGTACATTATTCAGTGCTCATAAAGATAATTGTACTCTTAATCCGCATCACCCATTTCACCCAACCCCTACCAACCTCCCCTCTGGTAACCATCAGTTTGTTTTCTATAGTTAAGAATCTTTTTTTTTTGGTTTGTCTTTTTTTCTCCTTTGTTCATTTGTTTTGCTTTATTTTTTAAAGTTTATTTATTTGAGAGAGAGAGCAGACACAAGCAGGGGGAGTGGCAGAGGGGAAGGGAGAAGCAGCCTCCCAGCTGAGCAGGGAGCCCTGTGTGCGGCTTGATACCAGGACCCTGAGATCATGACCTGAGCCAAAGGCAGACAGATGCCTAACAGACTGAGCCACCCAAATGTCCCATTTGTTTTGTTTCTTAAATAACACACACAAGTGAAATCATACGGTATTTGTCTTTCTCTGACTGGCTTATTTTGCTTAGTATTATGCCCTCTGGCTCCATTCACATTATTACAAATGGCAAGATTTCATTTCTTTTTATGACTGAGTAATATTCCATTGTGTCTGTGTGTTTGTGTGTGTGTACATATATATATATTTCTTCTTTATCCATTCGTTTATTGATGGATACTTGGGCTTCCTCCATAATTTGGCTATTATAAATAATGCTGCAATAAACACAGGGGTGCATATATCTTTTCAAGTTATTGTTTTTGTATTCTGTGGGTAAATACCCACTACAGGAATTACTGGATCATATGGTAGTTCTATATTTTTCATTTTTTGAGGAACCTCCATACTGTCTTCCACAGTGGCTGCACCAGCTTGCATTCCCACCAAACAGTGCATGAGGGTTCCTTTTTCTCCACATCCTTGCCGATGCTTGTTGTTTCTTGAGTTTTTGATTTTAGCAATTCTAACAGGTGTGAGGTGATATCTCATTGTAGTTTTCATTTGCATTTTCCTGATGATGTTGAGCAACTTTTCATGTGTCTGTTCACCATCTATATGTCTTCTTTGGAGAAGTGTCTGTATCTTCTGCTTGTTTTTAATCAGATTACTTATTTTTTTGGTGTTGTATGAGTTCTTTATGTATTTTGGATACTAAGCCTTTATCAGAGATGTCGTTTTCAAATATTTTCTCCCATGTAGTAGGTTATCTTTTAGTTTTGTTGATTGTTTCTTTTGCTGTACAGAAGCTTTTTATTTTAATGTAGTCCCAGGAGTTTATTTTTGCTTTTGTTTCCCTTGCTTCAAGAGACCTATTTAGAAAAATTTTGCTATGGCACTGTCAGGAAAATTACTTTCTCTGCTCTCTTAAAGGATTTTTATGGTTTCAGGGTCTCACATTTAGGTCCTTAATCCATTTTGAGTTAATTTTTGTTTATGGTTTAAGAAAATAGTCCAGTGTCATTCTTTTGCATGTAGCTGTCCAGTTTCCCCAATGCCATTTGCTGAAGAGACTGTCTTTTTCCCCTTGCATATTCTTGCCTTCTTTGTCAAATGTTAATTGACCATATAGTTGTGGGTTTATTTTTGGGCTCTCTATTCTGTTCCATTTATTTATGTGTCCATTTTTGTGTCCACTGTTTTGATTAATACAGCTTTGTAGTATAACTTGAAATCTGGGATTGTGATTCCTCCAGTTTTGTACTGCTGCATCCCAAAGATTTTGGACCATTGTGTTTTCATTTTCATTTCTTTCCATGTAATTTTTTATTTCTTCTTTGGTTTCTCAGTTGACCCATTCATTTTTTAGTAGCATGTTATTTAATCTCCATGTATTTGTGCTCTTTCCAGATGTTTTCTTGTGGTTAATTTCTAGTTTCATAGCATTGTGGTCAGAAAAGATGCATGGTATGATTTTGATCTTTTTGAATTTGTTGAGACTTGTTTTGTGACCTAATATGTGATCTATTCTGAAGAATGTTCAATGTGCACTTGAAGAAAATGTGTATTCTGCTGTTTTAGGATGGAATATTCTGAATATGTCTGTTAAATCTATCTGGTCCAGTGTGTCATTCAAAGCCATTGTTTTCTTGCTGATTTTCTGTTTAGAGGATCTGTCCACTGATGTGAGGTGTTAAAGTCCCCTATATTATTGTATTATGATTGATTATGTTTGTTATTAACTGTTTTATGTATTTGGATCCTCCCATGTTGGGTGCATAAATATTTACAAATGTTCTATTTTATTGGATTATCCCCTTAAGATTATATAGTATCCTTCTTTGTCTCTTGTTATAGTCTTTGTTTTAAAGTTTATTTTCTCTGATATATGTATTGCTACCCTGGCTTTTTTTTTCCACTCCATTTTCATAAATCCTTCTCCATCCTTTCACTTTCAATCTGCATGTGTCTTTAGGTCTAAAATGAGTCTCTAGTAGGCAGTATATATATGGGTCTTGCGTTTTTATCTGTTCTGCCACCCTATGTATTTTGATTGGAGCATTTAGTCCTTTTACATTCAAATTCATTATTGATAGGTATTTAATTATAATTTTATGATTTATTTATAATTATTGCCATTTTGTTACTGTTTTATGGTTGTTTTTGTAGTTCTTCTCTGTTCCTTTCTTCTCTTGCTCTCTTCTGTCATGTTTAGTTGGCTTTCCTTAGTGATATACTTGGGTTCTTTTCTTTTTAGTTTGCCTATCTAGGACTGTTTTTTGCTGTTTTTTATTTATTTATTTGAGAGAGAGAGAGAGAAAGAACATGAGGTGGGGTGGGCAGAGGGGGAAGCAGACTCTCCACTGGGCAGGAAGCCAGATGTGGGGCTTGATCCAAGGCCCCAGGATCATGACCTGAGCTGAAAGCAGATGCTTAACTGACTGAGCCACCCAGGTGCCCCTTTTGCTTTTTTTTTTTTTAAGATTTATTATTATTTTTTTTATTTTTAGAGAGAATGAACAAATGTGGGAAGGGGCAGATGGAGAGGGAGAGGGAAAGAATCTCAAGCAGACTTCCCACTGAGCATGAAGCCAGACACAGTGCTCCCGTGGGAAAAGACCTGGAACAGAGGTCTTGCTGGAAGGGGTGTGTCCACAGGCTACATGTATGTGGTGCGTGCTTTTATTCAGTTACATGGTGAGTGTTGACACCACCTGGTTCCTGTTGGTCATGTGTTTAGGCTGGGGACAGGGGAGGGAAATGGCACCAGTCAGCTCCTTTGTTCCTGGTAAAATCCCCCAATGATCCCTATTTCTCTAGCACATGTTCTGAGATTAGTAAACAAATCTCCCTTGCATATACCCCAGGTGTTTTTCAAACTGCTACTTCTATGCAGTGTCCACTCAGTGCTGTTTGTTGTTCTGTCTCTTTTAGGGTGGGGACTCAATTTCTTCTCATTTTACTAGATCTCCCATTGTCAAGCCTGCTGATTTTTAAAGTTCCAGGTTTAAATCCCACTGATTGTAGGAATTCTCAGAATTTGGCCCTTCAGCTTTTCAAAGGTAAATGTTATGGGGATTCATCCTTTCCCTTTGGGCTTTCTGGTGTGAAAGTCTGTTTCTCTCCCCTCATTGCACTGTGACATACCTCCCTCCCCAGAACAGCCCCTCAGGTCCATTTGGCTCCTGACCAGGTCTGCACCCTTCCTGTCATCTTCATTGTGGCTTATTCTCTGCATTTAGCTGTGGAGAATTCATTCTCCTAGTCTTTGGGTCATTTTCTGGGTTATTTACACTGATGTGAGGATTAACCAGTTGTATCCCTGGGACAAGGTGGGTTTAGGGTCCTCATACTCTGCCATCTTCCCTGGAAGTCATGAACAAGATAGAAATCTTGACTAGATCATCTTGATTTGAGCTACTTTAACAAAGTGCCATAGACTGGGTGACTTATAAATAATGCCAATTAATTTCTTATAATTGTGGAAGCAGGAAGTCTGAGATCAGGGTGCCAGCATGGGTGGGTCCTGGTGAAGGTGCTCTTCCTGGTTCCAGAATTTTCATTGTATCCTTACATGGCAGAAAAGTCAGAGAGAGGAAGCAACTATATTGACTCTTATAAGGCCACTGTTCCCATTCATATGGGCTCTAGTCCATGACTTCATTTAATTTTAATTAAGTCCTAAAGACCCCATCTCCTAAAACTATTTTATTGTTGGGTAGGGTTTCAGTATATGAATTTTGGAGGTACAAAAACATTTAGCCCATAACGAGCTCATAAAGAATATTAATTAGTCTCAAATTAAAAATAATCCATATAGCCTTGAATAGTAAAATGAGTAATAAACTGAATAAATAAATGGAATCCTATGTAGAAAAGAAAGTAAACCGCCAGTAAATGCAAAAATATGGATGAATCTCACTTTGAGTGGGTTAAAAGCAAAAAATAAACAAACAAAAAAAAACCCTTAGTATACGATTCAATTTATTCAAAGTTTAAAAATAGGCAGAATTAATCTGTTCTTATCTATTTTCTTTAGGGAGAAAGTGTGGTTAGTGATTGGGAGGTTGTAAAATATAAACTACAGATATGAATGTATTTACATGAGCATGTACTGTTGGTCAAAAATCAAGCTCTACATTTAAAATTCTTTTTTACCTTTCTATATGTATGATAGATACTTCATATAAGAATTTGAGATCAAAGAAAGGAGCCAAGTTGTGAAAATAATTCAGATAAACCAAGGAAAATCAGTCTTACTTTTGTACTTGCATAGCATTTGGTGACTACTTCATAGTGCTTTGCTTGTTTTTTTTTTTAACTTGTGATTCTGATACCTTTGAAGACTGTGTAATAAGTATGGGAGTCCTGTCTTAATCTTCATATTTCTGGGGTCCAGTACAATGGCTGTATATGCAATGTGTACTTCAAATATGTATTGAGAGGATGCACAAGTTTAGAGCTGTTGTCTTCATAATTGTAACATGTTAAAGTTCCTTATTTACAGGATTTTCACGTTATTTAGCTCATTTTGCAAACCCAATTAGATTTTGACAAGGTAAGGGAAATCAAACCGGAAGTGACTGACTTCTTTCTCTGAGGACAAGTAAATGCCTCATAAGAAACTATCTCTTAGCAACAAGGTATTAAACCTCTGCTACCAGCTGTAGCCTACAGCCTGTTAACTTCTATTTTTTAGTAAGCATAGTATTATGTATATAGAATACCTAATATTATATATATATATAAATGTTCCATAGAGCCTTCAGTTTTTTATAACCTATAGCTCAGCAGTTTATTCATATTAAGTATTAAACATAATTTGAGTTAAATTGATACCATTCATTGTTTTTGTTTAAAAAATACTTAATACATTTGTAGATAATACAAAACTGAATGACATTATTGATAAAAGTTATTGAAAGATCAAGACAGAATAGCACAACAAAAAAACTAAAAATAATATATATATCTATAGCTATAAATCAGATTTTGTCCTCATCCTAGAATTACAGTGATGAATAGGACAGCCACTCTTCTTAAATAACCTTTGAACCAACGATGGGGGGCATAATATTAAGCAAATAATTTCAGTTAACTCAAACTAAATGATGTCTGTTAATTGTATGTTCCAATAACACTGTTACTTTTCCTTCATGACACCCATTATCCTTATAAATTGGTTCACTTTCTTTCCTTCAAGTTTGTATAATCTTTGGAGATCAGGACTAAATCTGTCTATTTCAGTATCTTCAGAGCCTAGTAAAATAAAACTTAAGGCATGAATTATTAGTTGGAAATCAAAGAAGGAAAGTTTACATTAAATATAAATAATATTTCTTAGACTGAAGCTATATAAAAATTGAAGGGACAATCTTATAAAATGTAGAAGCCTCCATCTCTTGATATTTCTGAGTTAATGATTGAATTTCATTTCTATCTTGTAACCTCTTCTAATTTGAAGCTTCCCTAGTTCCATGAACAGAATATATTGACGTAACTTAAATGTGAATTCAATATTTTGAGTTTAGGAAGTATCTATAATAAAGGAAAAATTATGCTTGTGTTATAGTTGTTCCGAGAATTATATTAGGTAAATGTGTGTGGAACAAGTCACGCTGGTAAGAGTTAATAGTGGACTCAGTTGAAAAGGGATGATAAAAGCATGGGGTAATGAGAAAGTTCGTGAGGATACACAATTGTTTAACATAACCCACCAGATATTTCTAACACATTCTGTGAAGACAAATCTAACTTTGCTGAAGTAGAAGTTAAAACCAAACAGATTTGTCCTAAATAAGCTGACATAATAAAACATATTTTTATCTGTATCGTAGTATAATCTCTGGAAGGAACTCTTCTTTAATATGAATGTACTAACTGACTTAAAGATAAATTGTCTCCATGGTAGCTACATATGTGTGCATAGTATAAGGTATAGATCTGTGGAATCAAGATGTTGTAAACCTGAAACTAATGTAGCATTGTGTATCAACTGTACTTCAGTTAAAAAGGTACATTGTCTCAAATTCTAGTATTTACATATTTCATCCAAAGTAAACTGCAATAAAATAATGATGATGCCCATAATAAAGACTTGAAGATCCTGCCAAATTATCTTATGAATGAACCACCCAAATACAAAGTTCTATTTCGTAATACTAATATTATAATATATATTTTCTGTGCCCTTCTTTTTCTCTATTTTATCAATCTGGGTCATCTAGGAACATGAGTAATTCAATCAGATTATTTGTGTCTCCCACTGGGTTAAATGATGACTTTTTAAAAAAGAGATTTTTAAAATGACACAAAGCTAAGTACCCTGTATACATTGTCTTGAACCCTCATGTGAACCTTCACAGCAAATCTGTATGTGAGATTTAAAGATTGATTTATTTATTTGAGAGAGAGCTGGCGCCTGTGCACATGAGCACATGGGGGTGGGGCAGAGGGAGAGGGAGAGAATCTCAAGCAGACTCCCCCCTGAGTGCAGAGTCTGCCATGGGGCTCGATCTCACAACCCTGAGGTCATGACCTAAGCTGAAATCAGAAGTCGGATGATTAACCAACTGAGCCACCCAGGTGTCCCTAAGTTAGATTTAATTAGTCTTTTACTAGGAGACAAACTGGTGTTCTATAGGTAGTAGAACTAAGAAAATAAAATACCTATAAAGTTTCAGGCAAGTAAATTGAATGAGTGGAGGAGGGGGAGGTGGAAAATATGCAGAGTCAGAGAAATAATACATAAATAAAGGGAACATTTATTTATAAAGCACCTACAGGGGCTATGACGCTTTAAGCTGTATGTATTTCTTTTGTTTTCTAAAAAGTACCCAAATTCCTTTCACTCAATTTAGGGAAGGGTGAAGGGTATTTGTAAACAAATGTCAGATTAAGTAAGGCAATGACATTTTTGTTCAAATATCTGCTAGTAACAACGTTAAAACAATTTATAAAGCAGTAAACATTTTTAGTATAACAAATTACCTTTGACAGCAAGTTTAAAGGAAGAGATGCAAATACTTTTCAAGTGGTGATAGTGCTGTTAAAATAAGCACATATTTTTATGGATTACTACTTAGAAGGATTTATTTGGATGTGTAAGTCGTTATTTGTTAAAAATGTCACATTTTTATGAGCACAATTTATATTTTCCCATGCCATGAATTTATATAAAATGTAGTGCAAGGTTAAAAAATATGCCACTCTGACGTTACTGTGATTGACTCTATTATATCTGCGGAACTGCATTAACTTCTTGCCTTTAATCTCATGCCCGTCTAATTCATCCTCCACACTGTGAGCAATCTTCTATATGTAAATTGGGTGATTTCACTCTTTTCCTTCAAGTTACTCAGTGTTTCTCCTCTGCCTTGAAGATAAACCCAAATTGCTTTGTATGTCACAGTCTTCCAGTGTTGGTACCCGCCAGGTATGTCCTGCTCCTTCATCTTCTATGCACACTCTTTACTTTAAGAATGTCAGTCTCTTTTAATATTTCCCTGAGTTTGCCAGGTGCTCTCTTCTTGTTCTTTCTCTGGTCTTTCTCCAGCATCCGTCTAACTCTTCCTGGTATCTGGAGCTTCAGTTTCACATATACCTTCTAAAGGAGCAACATAGTTCTTCAGTGTTTTCTCTACAGTGTTAGTGCCTCTCTGAGTGCTTTGCTGCATGAATACTTCATACCTCACTGTTATTATGTGTATTAAAGTTCCTCACTGTACACCTGAAACTAACTTAACACGGTAAGTTAACTATACTGGAATTAAAATAAAAAAGATGAAGTCAATGTTCCTTTGTGTTTTTTACACTGGATTTTTTATTCTTTCATATTAAGACAATGGCAGTATTTCTCACATAGATCTTCCCTGGATACTTGATTAATAAATGAATCTCTTAAAAACAAAAACAAAAAAACCCCAAACCAACCAACCAATTGAACAAATAAAAACACTCGTTTACCAAAATAAAAAATAAACAACTGGCCTCTCTGCCACAGTATTATATTCTGTATTTATGCTGTACAATTTCCTCAAAAGAAGAAAGACTATATAAACCATTGTATTTAACAACCTAATTTGGACTCTGATGTAATATCACCCTTACCTAGATAAGATTCAAATGTTTTTAATCTATTTCTTGGTAAATAGAATTTAAAAATTTCTCATGCCAACAATAATCACTGGAAGATTGTGATCATAACCAAGATACCTGGTGGCTAATCAGTATTAGTAAGAAAGAGAAGATGATAGAAAATGGGAAAGAAAGGAAGGAAGGAACAGATAACAGAGAATCAATATTTTTTACCAATAATTTTCCAAAATCATGAATCTACTTTTAACTTGCCTCCCTCCATAGATCTCTGCAGGTTTTCTACCCTCTTTTTCTCTAAGGCTCAAACTTCTTTAAACGTTCTCAAATCAGTTGACTATATTCACTTTATAAAAACAAAGCTGCCCTTCCTAGGTAGACTACCAATGTCTACAGCTCATGGATAAATGAATCAGAACACATGGAAGACAATCTGGCAAGGGGCAAGGAATGTCCCAGAATGGGCTGGATTTTATTCCTCCAGAATTTGTATGTTGAAGCTCTAACCCCCAGTACCTCAGAATGTGATGGTATGTAGAGATAGGGTGTTTAAAGTGAAGAGTAAGTTAAAATGACACCTTT
Organism: Neomonachus schauinslandi; assembly: GCF_002201575.2. NCBI lineage: Eukaryota > Metazoa > Chordata > Mammalia > Carnivora > Phocidae > Neomonachus > Neomonachus schauinslandi. The sequence continues at coordinate 61,126,433 of NC_058413.1, read as the reverse complement.
AAGGTGAGTCCTCATCTAACATGACTGGAGTCCTTTTAAGTAGAAGAATATAGACAGAAGGATGTGTGTACACAGAGAAAACTCCAGAAGGCATCCATTTGTAAGCCAAAGAGAGAAACATCAAGAGAAACTAAACCTGCTGACACCTTGATCTGAATCTGTTCGCTTCCAGAACTGTGAGAAAAATAAATTTCTGTTGTTGAAACTACTCAGTCTGGAATTTTGCTAATAGCAGGCCTAGCAAACTAATAGTGTCCAGGCTGGGAAGAGACCCTATGGGATTCAAGGCCTGCATGAATAGGGCATCCAGAGGGGGGGTTGGTTAGACTAGCTATGAATAAGATAGATAGATAGATAGATAGATAGATAGATAGATAGATAGATAGACAAAATATTGAGGATAATAGGGCTTAGCCTTCTCACTCTTTAAATTACATTTAGGCTTATACATTTTATGAAAGGTGTAAGGTCTGTGTCTAAGCTTATTAATTTATATCTCTCTTCTTTCATTTGATTGATGTATTGATTCTTTAACAAATACCACACTGTTTTAATTGCTGTATCAGTCTTGAAACTGAGTAGTGTGAGTACTTCAACTTTATTCTTTTCAGTACTGGCCAGACTTTCCCATATAAATTTTAGAATCAGTTTTTCATATCTATAAAATAGCTTGCTAGAATTTTGATAGATATTGTTTTGAAACTATATAGTGTGAAGAATTGACATCTAAACATTATTGAGTCTTACAATCCATGAACACAGAGTATCTTTTCATTTATTAAAATTATCTTTGATATTTTTCATGAGTATCTATTTGTTTTCCACATATAGATTTTGTTCATACTTTGTTAGATTTATACTTAACATTACATTTGTTAGTGCTATTCTAAATGATATATATATATTTTTACATTTCAAATTATAATTGTTTATTGCTGATATATAAGAAAACAGTTATTTTTTATATATTAATCTCATCCTGTGCTTTTGGTATACTTAATTATCAGTTCCAGACAAGCTTTAAAAAAATTCTTTGACATTTTCTACATGAATAATCATGTCAGTTGCAAATAAAGATAATTTTTCTTCTTTCCAATCTATATATCTTTTATTACTTTGTCTTTTTGCTAGGACCTCCAGTACAATGTTGAATAGGAATGGTAAGAGAGGACTTCCTTGTTTTATTATAGATCTTAGGGTGAAAATGTCAATTTTCTCTTCATTAAGCATGAGAATCGCTGTAGGTGTTTTAGAGATGTTCTTTATCAATTTGAGGAGTTTCCCCTCTATTCCTTGTTTTGAATTTTTGAGCATTTTTTTGTGAATGAATGCTGGATTTTGTCAAATGGTTTTTTTCTCTATCAATTGATAAGATCATTTGATTTTCTGCCTTAGCCTGTAGATATAGTAGATTTTATTAATTGATTTTCAAATTTTGAAACAGTCTTGCATATCAGGAGTAAGCTGTTGTAGTGTATAATTAGTTTTGCCCTTTGTTAGTTTTAATTTTCTAATATTTTGTTGAGGATTTTTTTCATCTTTATTCATGAAAGATACTGGTCTATTAAACCAGTTTTTGTTATGTCTATCTGCTTTTGATATAAAGCTGTTTGTTTGAAAGAATTAGGAAGTATTTTCTCTGCTTCCATATTTTGTGGAATTCACTATTGTTACCATTTGGGATAGTGCTCATATTTTTGGAATTTTTTTTTTTCATTATCAATTCAGTTTAACAGATAGAGGTCAACTTAGATGCTTATTTCTCTTTGCATGAGTTTAAGTAAATAGTGTATTTCAAGATACTGCTCCATTCATCTAATCATCAAATATGTGGCATAAACTTATTTGTAATAGTCCCTTATTAACATTTTAATATCAGGGCGCCTGGGTGGCTCAGTTGGTTAAGCGACTGCCTTCGGCTCAGGTCATGATCCTGGAGTCCTTGGATCGAGTCCCGCATCAGGCTCCCTGCTCGGCAGGGAGTCTGCTTCTCCCTCTGGCCCTCCCCCCTCTCATGTGCTCTCTCTCATTCTCTCTCTCTCAAATAAATAAATAAAATCTTAAAAAAAAACATTTTAATATCATTAGTCAGTAGTGATGACTCTTCTTTCATTTCTATTATTAGTTTTTTATTGGTTAGACTACATAAAAGTTTATTAATTTCATGACCTTTTCAAAGAACTAATTTTTTATTATATTGATTTTTCTATTTTTCTTTTAAGTGTCATTAATTTCTGCTCTAATTTTCTTTTTTAGTCTGCTTGCTTTATGCTTAAATTACTCTTGTCTCCTTCCTAATAATAAAGATTCAATTATGGGTTTAGATCTTTCTTCTTTTTAAATATATACATTTTTTCCTATAAATTTCCCCCAGGCACTGCTTTTGCTGCATCCCAACAATTTTGATAAGTGTGTTTCTATTTTAAAAGAGAATGTTTTAACATTTTTCTTGAGACTTTGCTGAACCATATCTTATCTGGAAGTATGTTCTTGTTTCATTTCCAAATATTTGGTGATTTCTTATCTATCTCTTTTTTATTGGTTCCTAGTTTAAGTCCACCGTGGCCTGAGAACATGTTTTGTATGATTTCTCTTCTTTTAAACTTGTTGATCCTATGTTTTATGGCCCAGAATTTGATCCATCTTGGTAAATGTTCTATATCTGAAAGGAATATGTATTCTATTGTAAGATGGAAAACTTTATAAATATCAATTAGATCAAACTGATTGATAGTACTGTTCAGGTCAACTATATCCATAATGATTTGGGGGCCTGCTTGATTTATTAATCATTGAAAAAGGGATGTTGAAGTTTTCAGCTGTAAAAGTAGATTTATTTCTTCCTTAATTCTATCAATTTTCCTTCATATAGTTTGATGTTCTGTTGCTAGATGTGTATACATTTAGAGTTGTTATATCATCTTGGAGAATTGGCTCCTTTATCATATAATTCCCCTCTTTTTCTTTAATAACTTTTTGAAGTCTGCTTTTTCTGAAATTAATAGTAGCTACTAAAGATTTCTTTTGATTAATGTCAGTATGATATATCTTTCTCCAATCCTTTGCCTTTAACCTATCTGAATATTTAAAGTTTTGGGGTTTGTTCTTTATCCATTCTGACAATTTCTGTCTTTGAGATCAAGAGTCAGATACTCTTCGACTAAGCCAGCCAGCCACCCCTATGACAACCTCTGTCTTTAAATTGGTATGTTTAAACTATTTCCATTTAAAGTGATTACTGATATAGTTAGATTAACGTCTACCATATGCCTGTTTTCTGTTCATTGTACTTATTCTTTGTTCCTCTCCCTCTCTTTCACTGATACCTGTTTTTTAATTGATAGTTATATCCTCTCTTCTATGTATTTTTAGTGGTTACATTAAAATTTCCAATATACACATTTTTAAAAAAGATTTTATTTATTTATTTGAGAGAGACCATGCGCACATGCAGGGGGAGTGGCAGAGGGAGAGGGAGAAACAGGCATCCTGCTGAATAGGGAGCCTGATGCGGGACTCAATCCCAGGACCCTGGGATCATGACCTGAGCCGAAGGCAGACACTTAACCACCTGAGCCACCCAGGCGCCACTCCAATATACACTTTTAAGTAATTTTAATCCACCTTCAAATAACACTACACCTTTTCATGTGTTGTACATGTACCTTATAGTAGAGTATTATCAATTTTTCTTTTCCACCCTTTATTAATTTTCTCATTTATTTCACATATCTATCAGCTATAATTATCAATATATTATTTATAATTTTTATTTATAAGTTTATCTTTTATATTAATTTAAAATAAGAAAAGTAACTTATTTTACCTTCACTAATTCTCCCTATTCTTCCTTCATTTATGTAGATTCAAGTTTCTGAGTATATTATTTTCTTTCTCTTTGAAAAACTTGACATTTCTTGCAAAGTAGGTCTGGTATTAATGAATTCTCTCAGATTCTGTTTGCCTAATAATGTCTTTATTTTTTTCTTCACTTTTAGAGGTCAGTGTTACTGAATGTAGAACTCCCAGTTAGTGTTTTTTCTTTCAGTACTTTAAATATTTCACTCCATTTAATTCATCCTTGCATGGTTTCTGATGAAAAGTCTACTGTATTTTATATTCTTACTGTCCTATGCTTTTCTCCTCTGGCTGTTTTCAAGATTTCCATTTGTCTTTGATTTTGTACAGTTTGAATATGAAATATCTAAGTGTAGTTTTTTATTTGTGTGTTTGTATTCTTGTTGCTTTCTAAGTTCTGGATCTGTCATTTATTGCCTGCAATTAATTTTGGAAAACAATTATCCATTATTACCTCAAATCTTTCTTCTGTTTTATTATTTTCTTCTCTATTTGTACATTCTAATTACACATAAGTTATATTTTTTGAAATTGTCCCACAGTTTATAAAATCTTCTGTTCTTTTTTCAAATTATTTTTTCCTCTATATTTCTGTTTTGGAAGTTTCTTTTGACATATATTCAAGCTTATTTATTGTTTTTTGTCTGTGTCATGTCTGTTGATGAGCACATAAAGACATTTTCCTTTCTGTTAAAATGCTGTTTTATTTCGACCATTTCATTTTGTTTCTTTCTTAGAGTTTCCATCACTCTGCCTACATTGTCCACCTGTTCTTGCATTTTTTTTTACTTTTTTCTATCCAAACTTTTAACATATTAATGATAGTTATTTCAAATTGCCTCACAATTCCAATTATGTCATGTTTAAATCTGGTTATCCTGCTTCTTTGCTTTTTTGTCTCTTCAGACTGTGATTTTTTTTTCCTTTTGGTATGTTAATTATTTTTTGTTGAAAGCCAGGCATGTTGTATCAGATAACAGGAACTGAGGTAAACATACCTTTACTGTGAAGATTTATGTTAATCTGGCTAGGTGCTTTTTGTAGCTGTAGATGCCAGAGGGTTAAAAGTTGTCTGTCACTGATTCTGTCTTCTATGTTACTTTGAACTTCCCTATGTACTCTTCCTTAAATAGAATCTGCACTTTTTAGCTCTTCCAGATGTACTCTACTGTTATTATACTGGAGCCTTATTGGGATGGTCATAAGAGGTGGGGAGAGGGAGAATTTTATAATCTTAGGATTAATTCTCCTTCTTTTAGTAGTCTTGAGACTTGGGACTGTGGCTTTCCCACATTACCCCAGTGCTGTAGCTTTATTCCTCTACCCTCTCTTTATTGAAACTAAAGGGTTAGTGGAGTAAGAAGAATGCCCTTCTGTTAGTTGGGATAAGACTCTGGTATAAAGTCTTTTCCCTTGGTAGGGAGGGTAGGTATTTGTCATGGACTATATTCTGGACATATTTTACAGTGATTATTGTTTCCTTTCCCCTGCCTGAACCACAAGGGAATCATTCTCAGATTTTCATTGTGAGATCCTGATGTGGTTCCTGGAGATAAAACTAAAACAACATGAAATTGTGAAGCCCTTCCAAGAAAGAAGCCCCCAGGAGTTTCTCACTCTCACACTTAGCCTCCAGCAATTCATCAGAATTACCATCCAGTCATTCCTATTAGTGTCTATATCTCCAGTGGTTTCAGCTCTAGATAAATAAATTTTGATTATGACTCTCTGGATTCACCTATCTCTCCAGGTTCTGAGGTAGCACTTGTTCTGCAATCTTTGTTTTCTGATGGGACCAAGGAAAGTCATTGTTGTTCAGTTTGCTCATTGTGTTTCTTCTTGAAAAGATAGGATGGATGGTTTCTGATCTCTTTACATATTAGAACTGAAACTAGAAGTCCTGCCCTGTATTTTTGAAGTGCAAAAGTTAAATTATACATAAAGTGTGAGGAGTTTCCAATACTATCCAGTGGCATTTTTTTTCCTTTATATTTTAAATAGACTGTTGCTAAACTATTATCTCATGCATGATATTAGAGATTTTAATTATGTAGATACTATGCACACAAGATACACATACATTCTTTCTCATTCCCAATCTCTATGCTTGTTCATTGGTACCAAGAAAATATGTTTTTTAACCTTCAGAGAGAGATTTTCTTCAATCATCAGGGAACAGTACACACAGGTTGGCCTTCAATAGTAATTGTTCTCTAAGATAAAGTTATCTAATGGGGAAGACCAACCAAGGTAGTTACCTTCCTCAAAGTTATTTTCTTAGGCCTTGCTGTGTTTACTAATACACTGTCTTGTGGCAGTTCAACATGAATGCAGTGGAAAATACGATGGAGAGAACTGGTGACAGGTGAGAATGCTGAGACAACTGGGGACAGATCTCAGCTGTTTTTAAATGTTATATTAAAGTGTTTAGACTTCCTATAATTACAATGGTAAGTTATTTGAAGAATTTTAAGTAAAGCACTTTAACGTTTGAAAAGTCTCTTTGACTTCCATGTGGAAAATTGATTAAACTGGGGCAGCACTGTGTACAAGATGATCAAATAGAAAAATCATGCAGGAATTCAAGCAAATCAGAGTAGCTGGTTTTGACCCTACTTCTTTGTAGATGATGACTTTGTCAGTTGAATGGTAAGGTAACTAAACATGATCCAATTTCTTTTCTAGGACAGTGACTTAATTGAAAGATTGGAACATATTACTGTAGACTGAAGATATAATGAATGATGGATTAATTTAATTTGATTTATGCTCATTTTTGAGAAAGAAAAATGTTGTATAGTCTTATGATAATTTATCATTTAATTATACTGAGATTAGATGATTCCCTAAAATTAAAATATAGAAAGTAACTCATTCACATCAGTTGATGGAAATGTGTCTGTGTGCCAAGGCAAAAAAGTATAGATTTCCCAGCTTCTGTTACATCTTAGGTCCACACTTGTAAGCTCAAGACCTGGATTCGTGTGGAATAGCCCAATGGTACAGTTGGGGGGTGGATGATACCACCCAGTGGGTAAGGATAGTTCCTGATAAAGGACTCAGATTTTCCTTTGCCCATATATTCTTCCACTCACATAATTTTGAAAATAAGTGCTTTTTTGGGGGGTGAATATTTGGCTTTAACCAGGCCAGAACTAAGCTTCATAGACTGTTACAAAAGGTAAGGTGCATGGTTAATCCTTTTCACCTTCTCCATACAAGTCAAATAAAAGTGCGGGGAATATAAGAGACTTATTCATGGTTATACATAGCTCCCATACACAGACCATAAACAGCCATGTTTTAGTGGAAAACTAAAGAGTTTTGTCATTGTGTCTGGTTTCAAATCCCAGTCTTACTATTTACTGTGAAGGCCTTGATCCTGTTTATTAAAATCATTATATTTTCATTTTATTACTTGTTTAGTTGTGAAGATAATCATACTATCTTTCAAGGTAAGAGGTTAATAGAAAATAATGTGCACAATGTGTTTAATTTCATTCCTGGCACACAGTATGCATCTGGTATATCCATTTTGTATTAATTATTACTGTAACTTAGGATATGGGTGGCTAGAGCTAGACTGGAAATAAACTACTTAAGACAAGTGAGCATGACTTAGAGAGCTGAGAATAAGCCAAAATGATTAGAAAGTGTTGAGGCTATGCTTAGGAAACTAAGATAATTTGACAAGGGCAAGAAAAGACAAATTTCAAGAGCAAAAATGGAAGGAAAAACATAATCAGATAGTCTGATCAGCAGCAAAAACGGAGTAAAATAAAGAATATCCCAAGTGACAGATAAAATAGAACTGCTTGAGCTATTAGGTAGAGACTTTCAATGGTATATAGTCCAAGGATGAACCCTGAGTTTTCTGACACCCAGTGTTGAACTCCAATTTTCTGGAATTTATGATCCCTAATACTGAACATTAAAATTTTACCAATAGTGATTTTTGAATATAATTGCTGTGTCACACTGGAGGACATTCATTCCATATATATACATATATATATATCTACACACATATATAATGTAATATATATACATATATTACATTCATCCCATATATATATACATATATGGATATATACATACATGCATATATATGTGTATATATATGTATGGATACATACATACATATATACGTATGTATATATACATACGTATATATGTATATATATGTGGCAAATGAATGTGAGTCCATAAATTAATTTCAATATTTATGTTGCTTATTTTAATAAGCAATTTTTTTTCAGTAATATGAAGGCCTGATCTTGTGATTTACCTTATGTATTCTAATATGAAATTCAGGTACTGGAATATAGTAAGGCAAATAAGAATATATTTTATATAACTTAATAAACTTGAATGAAAAATCTTTCTTTAGCAACATATGAAGAGAGAAACTCTTCTGTTTTTCTTGTGTCCAGTGTCCGGTGACTCTTCTAGGAATTCTAACTCTTGATCATTATGATTTGTCAAAATGTTTTACTAATGTTTAAATTCTTTAAACTAAGATAGTCTACCTCCACTGTGTTGCATTTTAAAGTTATGACCTTGGAAGTCACTACCAGAATGGGCAATATAAATGCACTGTATCAAGAGCAATCACCATAATATGACAGATAGTGCATCAGTTAGATTCTCCCTATAAAGTCATAGCTTAAAAAAATCTTTTGGAATTCAGTTATGTAAAAGGTGTTATTTCTCTGACAAATGGAGATATTTACCCTCTGATTCATTCATTTTGCTTGGCTATGAGTATCTCAAAAACAAAAACAAAAAAATTTCAGTCAGTCACTGAAATTGTTGATCCTTATGGTTACCACATGTTGATGCTTACTTCTATTAGACCCTGACTTTCTACTCTTGTGTGTGTTTTATGTACATATCTGTTCATATATATTTGTTATTATTATCTGTATCTCCTTTGTGGAAACAAGATATATACATTTATATATCAAGATATGTATTGTGGGGTGCCTGGGTGGCTCAGTTGGTTGAGTGACTGCCTTCGGCTCAGGTCATGATCCCAGAGTGCGGATCGAGTCCCGCATCGGGGTTCCCCGCTCGACAGGGAGTCTGCTTCTCCCTCTGACTCTAACCCCTCTTGTGCTCAAGCTCTCTCTCTCTCTCAAATAAATAAATAAAATAAAATCTTAAAAAAAAAAGATATGTATTGTGTTTGAAGTTTGGCAGCATAAGCTTACTGTGGCTCTGATAATGGCTGGTTTGTAAAAGGCTGTCACATATTTAAGTTGATGTTTTTTTCTATGGAAATGGTCAAATTAAATAATAAGGACAAAAAGATCTCTGCTTCTACTTTTTTTTTTTTTTTAAACCGGGTTAGTATTCTCAGTGTGATTGGTGTCACTAGGTATTTCCAGGTGAAAGGCTATGCTTGCAGTCCCTTCAGGGAAAATAATAATAGCTGTTAAAATAGAAGCTATTAAGAACTATTAATCATATTCACTGTCATTTCAATGGTTCTGCCTTTCATTTGAGGTCTCAGATAAGTAAGTTACTTTAAGTTTTGAAGGGAGAAAAAGAAAATAAAAAAGAGAAGGTCAGTGGTCCTGAAGAGTTTGTACAAGAGGAAGAATGAATATAAAAAACATGAGTTTTGGAAACAGGCCAATCTGGTTTGGCAGCCAAGTTCTGCCAACTATAAGCAGTGTGAATTTAGTATGATTTTATAACCTCGGCAAATTTCAAATTTCTCCTTTTTTGTAACCTTGGTACTGGTGTATAATATACAGACAGTGCAGTACATAAGTCTTAAGTGTAAAGACATGGATTTTTGTATATGTCTATCACCAAATAACCACAACCTAAGACAAGATTTAGAACATTTATAACACCCAGGTGACTTTTCCCAGTCAGTATACTCTAGCTGCATAGAAGTAAGCAGTGTTCTGACTTTTTTGATAATGGATTTGTTTACTTTGAATATGTGTACTATATATATTATATATTTATAATTATATGTAGAATATATATGTATATTCATAGAATATTCATAAAATTCATATGCTTCTGTACCTGGCTTCTTTCTTTGAACATTGTATTTGTGAGGTCCTTCCATTTTATTAAATATACCAGTGGGGGCGCCTGGGTGGCTCAGTCAGTTAAGTGTCTACCTTCAGCTCAGGTCATGATCCTGGAGTCCTGGGATCAAGCCCCATCAGTCTCCCTGCTCAGCAGGGAGTCTGCTTCTTCCTCTGCCCCTCACCCCACTCATGCTCTCTCTCACTCTCTCTCTCTCAAATGAATAAAATCTTTTAAAAATGAATAAATATACCAGTGGCTCATTTTGTTAATACATAATATTCCATTGCATACTATCCAACACTTTGTTTAGCCCTTCTTTGTATGGACATTTATGTTGGTTCCATTTGGGGGATTTTATGAATGAATCTTCTCTGAACATTTTGTGTGTGTGTGGATGGTGAATTTAAAATCTCATTTCCCTTAAATATATTCCTAAATATTAGAAATGTAGGATCATGGGGCGCCTGGTGGTGTAGTTGGTTGAGAATCCGACTCTTGGTTTTGGCTCAGGTCATGAGGTCGAGCCCCACATTGGGCTCCAGGCTCAACACAGAGTCTGCTTGGGATTTTCTCTCCCTCTGCCCCATCCCTTACTCTCTCTCTCTCAAATAAATAAATCTTTAAAAAATAGAAATGTAGGATCATAGGGTAAGCATATGTTAAGCATGAATACTGTGAAACATATTTCAAATAGTTGTATCATTGTACATATAATGGATGATAGTTTCATTTGCTTCATATCTTTGCCCTCACTTGATAGTGTGAGTCTTTTTAATTATAGCCATTCTAAAAGTGATGTATTCATATACATTTTAGTTTTAATTTGCATTTCTTGAACATTATGTGGTACACTTTTTCTTTTTCTTTTTTTTTTTAAGATTTTTATTTATTTATTTGAGAGAGAGAGAATGAGAGAGAGCACATGGGAGGGGGGAGGGTCAGAGGGAGAAGCAGACTCCCTGCCGAGCAGGGAGCCCGATGCGGGACTCGATCCAGGGACTCCAGGATCATGACCTGAGCTGAAGGCAGTCGCTTAACCAACTGAGCCACCCAGGCGCCCCTGTGGTACACTTTTTCATTCAGTAGCCCCTAAATATCCTTTTAGAAGGATTCCTTTCATACTAATGACCTAGTAATTCCAGTTTCAGCAATACATCTTAAGGAAATAATAGGCTGAGGATAATGATTTATATGTAAAGAGTTTCACTGCAGTTATTTATATCAAGAAATAAATTGGTAATAACCCTATTATGTAAAAGTAGATTATTTAAATAAACTGGCACATCCATATAATAGAATATAATGCTAGTAATAAAAATGCTGTACATTAGTATTTAATGCCATGGAAAGACATTTATAGTAAATTATGTGACATGGAGTACCTGGGTGGCTCAGTCATTAAGCATCTGCCTTCGGCTCAGGTCATGATCCCAGGGTCCTGGGGTTGAGCCCCACGTCAGGCTCCCTGCTCCGCGGGAAGCCTGCTTCTCCCACTCCCCCCTGCTTGTGTTCCCTCTCTCGCTGTGTCTCTCTCTGTCAAATAAATAAATAAAATCTTTAAAAAAAATAAATAATGTGACAATGCTGGTCACACAATTACATGGCTACAAAATTAAAATTTTGTGGGAAGAAATTGTTTTTTTTTTTTTAAAGATTTTATTTATTTATTTATTTGACAGAGAGACACAGCGAGAGAGGGAACACAAGCAGGGGGAGTGGGAGAGGGAGAAGCAGGCTCCCCGCAGAGCAGGGAGCCCAATGAGGGACTCGATCCCAGGACCCTGGGATCATGACCTGAGCTGAAGGCACTCGCTTAACCAACTGAGCCACCCAGGCGCCCTGTGGGAAGAAATTGTAAGTGTGTATGTATGTGTGTATGAGAAAGAGAAGTGGCAGAAAAAATATTTTTAAATTATGTGATTTTCTATGACTGGTGACTTATGTTTATGGTTTTTTACAGTGTTTTCTAAATGCATCCATTTATTTATATGCATACATATATACTGATTTTCCAAATTTTTTTTTTTTTTAATTCAGGTTAGTTGTGTAATATTGGTTTCAGGGGTAGAATTTAGGGATTCATCACTTACATATAACACCCAGTGCTTATCATAACAAGTGCCCTCCTAAATACCCATCACTCATTTAGCCCATCGCCTCACCCACCTCCCCTCCAGTAACCCTCAGTTTGTTCTCTATATTTAAGAGTTTTCTATGGTTTGTTTCCTTCTGTTTTTATCTTATTTTGTTTTTCCCTCTCTTCCCCTATGTTCATCTGTTTTGTTTCTTAACTTCCATATATGAGTGAAATCATATCATATTTGTCTTTCGCTGACTGACTTATTTCACTTCGCATAATATACTCTAGTTCCATCCATGTGCAAATGGCAAGATTTTATTCTTTTTGATCACTGAGTAAGATTCCATTGAATATATATACCACTTCTTTTTTTAAAAAACTTTATTTATTAGAGAGAGAGTAAGAGAGAGAGCACAAGGGGGGTTGGAGAGGGGCAGAGGGAGAGGGGCTCAATTGCAGGACCCCAGTTTAATGACCTGAGCCAAAGGAAGACACTTAGCTGACTGAGCTACCCAGATGCCCCTCTACCACATCTGCTTATCCATTCATCAGTTAATGGACATTTGGGCTCTTTCCATAATTTGGCTTTTGTTGATAATGTTGCTATATACATTGGGGTGCATGTGCCCCTTTGAATCAGCATTTTTTTTATCCTTAGATACCCAGTAGTGCAGTTGCTGTGTTGTAGGGTAGCTCTGTTTTCAACTTTTTGAGGAACCTCCATACTGTTTTCCAGAGTGGCTGCACCAGCTTGCATTCCCACCAACAGTGTAAGAGGGTTCCCCTTTCTCCACATCCTCGCCAACATCTGTTGTTTCCTGAGTTGTTAATTTTATAAATATATACATGTCTGTGTGTGTAGTGTATTTTCTTTTCAAAAACAACACTGATTTGGTGTTAGGAGAGCAGAATTTGGAATCTGACCTTGTTACTTAGCAGCATTCTGACTCTCTCTTAATCTCTCAGAAGTCCAGAGTTGGTCCAGCTGGATGCAGGCTGAGTGGCCATATTGTACGTGGGTGTTTAAGTATAGAGTTCTCTGGTACCAAAAAGGGAGATGATAGGTTAAGGTGAATCAAGCGAAGTGAGTGTTTACCAGTGATACAAAGTCCAGATGCAAGATAAAGTGAGAAAAAGGGCATACAGCCTGGGGCCAAATGTGGTAATAAAATTTGGAGTTTTAGAATTATGGAGTCAAATATATTTTTTTTTCTGAATAGATCAACCTTTGTAAACACCAGATTAATGTTTTTATTTTCCCCTTCTTTCTGTCTCTTATGCCTATGTTTCTGAGTCCCTGTACCTCTACTGAAGCCCCCTTTTTCTTGTCCAGGGAATTTATTTAACAGCTTCTTTGAATGTGTATTATGAAAATATAACACTGAAAAACATACACCATGCTTGAGGTCATGGAATTAATCTCTCTGGACTTTACTTCCCATGTTTCACTTTGAAAATTACCTTTTATTTGGTTTTCTTCTTTTGTCTATTTTCTCCCCTTCTGCCTAGTAAATTTCTGCCTTCTTTGATTGTGCTTTCCTTCAAATACTATTTCTTTGGTTTTATCTTTTATATAGGCATTCAGCACATTGGGAAAATTAGACAGCAATCTAATGCTTGACTTAAGATCCTGTATACCATAGCAATAATAAGTTCTGTGTGTGGAAAACTTACCTTTAAGATGATATAATAATAATAATGATAATAATAAATGTACTATGTGTGAGGCATTCTTATACATATTTTATATTAGTTTAATCTTTACAACAAATCTGTGAGGTAGATACAATTGTTATTTCTATCTTATAAGTGAGATGAATGAGACACAGAAGAGTCTTATCTAAGTACAATGTTATCCAGGTCCCAGAGTTTATTGCTGGTTGAGCTGTGGTTCAAACACAGGTAGTCTGGCTTCAGAAGTCACACATTTAACTCATTTGTTAGTATATCTCCTTTATACATCTGACTTCTCCTGGGCTGGGACACCTATGGGCAACTTCATTTTCTGACCTTTATTTAACTCATCTATAAGTCAAGTATCCAGCTCATACTTGTATAGATGTAAATTTTCTGCTCCCTTCACAAACATTGACCTTTAACAAGTGTCGAGCATTTTGCTGGGCATTGAGAATAACAGTGCTGAATCAGACATACCTTGAAGCATTCACACTTTTGGAGATAAATACATAAGCAAATAATAATGTCTGTGTTTCCAGAGCAAATATTTACCAGGTGGCTAAAATGTGACAGATGCTGAACAATCTAAAGAATACATTCATGACACCAAAGTCATAAAGAGAAGCGTTCACTGACTTGGAGTCTAGTTTCATCAACCTAGGGTCAAATCCGTAAAGACAGAGCCTTACTGTTTCATTCTTTGTGTCAGCGTTATAGTATTTGGCATATAGTAAACATTTAATAATTAGCAAATGGCTAATTAAGTGAAGTGGGATATTTTAATAATTTTAATAGCTACCAATTTTTTTTTTAGCACTTATTCTACATAACTACTGGGTTATATACTTTATATAGATAATCTTTTAAAGCATTACAATAACACCACCATGAAGTTACTATTGTCTTCATTTATCCAGATGACAAACAGAAGCTAAGATAAATTATTTCTTCCAAGGTCACACAGATGATAATATTATCAGGTTTGAAGCAAAAACTTTGTTTTTAGCCACTTCCATGATTGTTTCTTAATTAGAATATGCATAGTAAAGTTTCTTTTTTTTTTTAATTATTTATTTATTTATTTATTTGACAGAGAGAGACACAGCGAGAGAGGGAACACAAGCAGGGGGAATGGGAGAGGGAGAAGCAGGCTTCCCTCTGAGCAGGGAGCCCAATGCTGGGCTCGATCCGAGGACCCTGGGATCATGACCTGAGCTGAAGGCAGACGCTTAACCACTGAGCCACCCAGGCGCCCCTAAAGTTTCAACTAATAGGTGTTCAAGGTCTGTTTTCTTCTGATTCATTTTCTCATTCAGCAAATGGTTACTGAGTATCTACTAGGTACTAGACTCTAACTAGTTACTGTATGTACATCAGTGAATAAAACAAAGAACATCCCCATACCCTGTACTTACCGAGTTTATATTCTTTTCACATCTTTTATGTCAGCAGTCAATTCTCCTTTCCCCCTCCTCTCTTTCTTTCTTTCTTTCTTTCTTTCTTTCTTTCTTTCTTTCTTTCTTTCTTTCTTTCTTTCTTTCTTTCTTTCTTCACTTCCTTCCTTCCTTCCTTCCTTCCTTCCTTCCTTCCTTCCTTCCTTCCTTCTTTCCTCTCCTCTCCTCTCCTTTCTCCTTTCCTTTCCTTCTTCTTTCCTGTATTTTTGTAGGTTTTCTCTCCCAAGCACTTGTATTTAATTGTCTTGCATTTCACTAGTTTAGCTCTTAATTTTTCTTTCTTTTTTTTATTATGTTATGTTAATCACCATACATTACATCATTAGTTTTTGATGTAGTGTTCCATGATTCATTGTTTGTGTATAACATCAGTGTTCATGCAGTACATGCCCTCTTTAATACCCATCACCAGGATAACTTATCCCCCCCACCCCCCTCTCCTCAAGAATCCCCAGTTTGTTTCTCAGAGTCCATAGTCTCTCATGGTTCGTCTTCCCCTCCATTTCCCCCCCTTCATTTTTCCCTTCCTGATATCTTCTTCTTTTTTTTTTTTAACATATAATGTATTATTTGTTTCAGAGGTACAGGTCTGTGATTCAACAGTCCTACACAATTCACAGTGCTCACCATAGCACATACCCTCCCCAATGACTATCACCCAGCCACCCCATCCCTCCCAGCCCCCACCACGCCAACAACCCTCAGTTTGTTTCCTGAGATTAAGAATTCCTCATATCAGTGAGGTCATATGATACATGTCTTTCTCTGATTGACTTATTTCGTTCAGCCTAATACCCTCCAGTTCCATCCGCATCATTGAAAAAGGCAAGATTTCATTTGTTTTGATGGCTGCATTATATTCCATTGTACATATATACTACAACTTCTTTATCCATTCATCTGTCAATGGACATCTTGGCTCTTTCCATAGTTTGGCTATTGTGGACATTGCTGCTATAAACATCAGGGTGCATGTACCCTTTTGGGTCCCTACATTCATATCATTGGGGTAAATACCCAGTAGTGCAATTGCTGGATCGTATCGTAGCTCTATTTTCAACTTTTTGAGGAATCTCCATACTGTTTTCCAGAGTGGCTGCACCAGCTTGCATTGCCACCAAGAGTGTAGGAGGGTTCCCCTTTCTCTGCATCCTCGCCAACGTCTGTTGTTTCCTGACTTGTTAATTTTAGCCATTCTGACTGGTGTGAGGTGGTATCTCATTGAGGTTTTGATTTGGATTTCCCTGATGCCAAGCGATGTTGAGCACTTTTTCATGTGTCTGTTGGCCATTTGGATGTCTTCTTTGCAGAAATGTCTGTTCACGTCTTCTGCCCATTTCTTGATTGGATTCTTTGTTCTTTGGGTGTTGAGCTTGATAAGTTCTTTATAGATTTTGGATACTAGCCCTTTATCTGATATGTCATTTGCAAATATCTCTCCCATTCTATTGGTTCTCTTTTGGTTTTGTTGACTGTTTCTTTTGCTGTGCAAAAGCTTTTTATCTTGTTCAAGTCCCAATAGTTCATTTTTGCCCTTGCTTCTCTTGCCTTTGGTGATGTTTCTAGGAAGAAGTTGCTGCGGCTGAGGTCAAAGAGGTTGCTGCCTGTGTTCTCCTTTAGGATTTTGATGGACTCCTGTCTCACATTGAGGTCGTTCAACCATTTGGAGTCTATTTTTGTGTGTGGTGTAAGGAAATGGTCCAATTTCATTCTTCTGCATGTGGCTGTCCAATTTTCCCAACACCATTTGTTGAAGAGACTGTCTTTTCCATTGGACATTTTTCCTGCTTTGTCGATTAGTGGACCATAGAGTTGAGGGTCCATTTATGGGCTCTCTATTCTGTTCCATTGATCTATGTGTCTGTTATTGTGCCAGTACCATATTGTCTTGATGATGACAGCTTTGTAATAGAGCTGGAAGTCCAGAATTGTGATACCGCCAGCTTTGCTTTTCTTTTTCAACATTCCTCTGGCTATGTGGGGTCTTTTCTGGTTCCATACAAATTTTAGGATTATTTGTTCCATTTCTTTGAAAAAAGTGGGTGGTATTTTGATAGGGATTGCACTGAATGTGTAGATTGCTCTAGGTAGCATTGACATCTTCACAATATTTGTTCTTTCAGTCCATGAGCATGGAACGTTTTTCCATTTTTTGTGTCTTCTTCAATTTCTTTCATGAATATTTTATAGTTTTCTGAGTGCAGATCCTTTGCCTCTTTGGTTAGATTTATTCCTAGGTATCTTATGGTTTTGGGTGCAACTGTAAATGGGATCGACTCTTTAATTTCTTTTTCTTCTGTCTTGTTGTTGGTGTATAGGAATGCCACTGATTTCTGTGCATTGATTTTCTATCCTGCCACTTTACTGAATTCCTGTATGAGTTCTAGCAGTTTTGGGGTGGAGTCTTTTGGGTTTTCCACATAAAGTATCATATCTGCAAAGAGTGAGAGTTTGACTCATTCTTTGCTGATTCGGATGCCTTTTATTTCTTTTTGTTGTCTGATTGTTGTGGCTAGGACTTCTAATACTATGTTGAATAGTAGTGGTGATAGTGGACATCCCTGCCCTGTTCCTGACCTTAGGGGCAAAGCTCTCAGTTTTTCCCCAATGAGAATGATATTGGCTGTGGGTTTTTCATAGATGGCTTTTATGATATTGAGGTATGTACCCTCTATGCCTATCCTCTGAAGAGTTTTGATCAAGAAAGGATGCTGTACTTTGTCAAATGCCTTTTCTGCATCTATTGAGAGGATCATATGGTTCTCGTTCTTTTTTTGATTAATGTATTGTATCACATTGATTAATTTGCGGATGTTGAACCAACCTTGCAGCCCAAGGATAAAGCCCACTTGGTCATGGTGAATAATCCTTTAATGGACTGTTGGATCCTATTGGCTAGCATTTTGGTGAGAATTTTTACATCCATGTCCATCAGGGATATTGGTCTGTAATTCTCCTTTTTGATGGGGTCTTTGTCTGGTTTGGGATCAAGGTAATGGTGGCCTCATAAAATGAGTTTGGAAGTTTTCCTTCTGTTACTCTTTTTTGGAACAGTTTCAGAAGGATAGGTATTAATTCTTCTTTAAATATTTGGTAGAATTCCCCTGGGAAGCCATCTGGCCCTGGGCTCTTGTTTGTTGGGAGATTTTTGATGACTGCTTCAATTTCCTTAGTGGTTATAGGTCTGCTCATGTTTTCTATTTCTTTCTAGTTCAGGTGTGGTAGTTGATACATCTCTAGGAATGCATCCATTTCTTCCAGATTGTCTAATTTGCTGGCATAGAGTTGCTCATAATATGTTCTTATAATTGTTTGTATTTCTTTGGTGTTGGTTGTGATCTCTCCTCTTTCATTCATGATTTTGTTGATTTGGGTCCTTTCTCTTTTCTTTTTGATAAGTCTGACCAAGGGTTTATCAATCTTAATAATTCTTTCAAAGAACCAACCCTTAGTTTAGTTGATCTGTTCTACTATTCTTTTGGTTTCTATTTCATTGATTTCTGCTCTCATCTTTATTATTTCTCTTCTCCTGCTGGGTTTAGGCTTTATTTGCTGTTCTTTCTCCAGCTCCTTTAGGTGTAGGGTTAGGTTGTGTATTTGAGACCTTTCTTGTTTCTTGAGAAAGGCTTGTATTGCTATATACTTTCCTCTTAGGAAATGATGCCTGTTTCCTTCCCCAAATTAGGGAAGTTCTTTGCTATAATTTGCTCCAATATACCTTCTGCCCCTCTCTCTCTTTCTTCTTCTTCTGGGATCCCAATTATTCTAATGTTGTTTTGTCTTATGGCATCGCTTATCTCTCAAATTCTGCCCTCGTGATCCAGTAGTTGTTTATCTCTCTTTTTCTCAGCTTCTTTATTTTCCATCATTTGGTCTTCTATATCATTGATTCTCTCTTCTGCCTCATTTATCCTAGCAGAGACTCCGTTTTGGATTGCACCTCATTAATAGCCTTTTTGATTCCAACTTGGTTAGATTTTAGTTCTTTTACTTCTCCAGAAAGGGTTTCTCTAATAACTTCCATGCTTTTTTCAAGCCCAGCTAGTATCTTTAAAATCATCATTCTGAACTCTAGTTCCAACATCTTACTAATGTCCGTATTGAGTAGGTCCCTGGCAGTCGGTACTGTGTCTTGTTCTTTTTTTTGAGGTGATTTTTTTCTGTCTTGTCATTTTGTCCAGAGGAGAATAGATGAATGAGAGAACAAAATGCTAACAGAGTAATAACGACCCCAGAAACCTGTAGGAGGACCTGAAACCGGGGGAAAATAAAGGGAAAGAATGAAAAAAGAAAAAAAAAAAGAAGAAGATAAAGATAAAAACAAAAACAAATACAAAAAACAAAACAAACAAAAAAACAGAATATGATCAGATAGATCAGTGCCACACACTAGATTTGGGGCGTATTTTGGTCTGTTAGAAGAAAGTGCCTCCGTAAATTTTAAATAAAGTAAAACTTATATGTGTACCAAAATAAGGATAATTTTGATGAAAGGATGGAATATGACTGTAAAGGTGAAAATTATAAAAGATTTTGTAAAAGGAATTGATATGAAGTTGGTTGAAAGAAGAGGATTTAAAAAACAAAAAGGAGAGAATGTGATCAGGCAGGAGACTATAACAAAGCCACACACTAGAGATTTAGGGTATATTTTCATCTTTTAAAAGAAACTGTTCCCAAAATTTTAAGAGAGAACAACATATATATATATATATATATATATATATATATATATATATATATATAACATATATATATATATATATATATATATATATATATACCACAAATAAGGTTAACTACTATGAAGGGATAGAATATGACTAAAAATGAAAAATAAAAAATATTTTTAAAAAAGGGATTGATAAGATGTTGGTTGAAAAAGGGAAAAAGAAAAATTCAAAAAAAAAAAAGAAATAGAAAGTTAAAAAAAATTAACTTTTAAAGACTAAAGAATCATGGGGAAAAAACCATGATTTCTATGTGCAGTATTCCCCTAGTGCTGGAGTTCTGCCATTCTCATGGATCAGTAAACTTGGTCTTGGATGGCTGTTTTTGCTGATCTTCTGGGAGAGGGGCCTGTTGCTGCGGTTCTCAAATGTCTTTGCTGGAGGCGGAATTGCCCGCCCTTGCTGGGAACCAGGCTATGTAATCTGCTCGGTTTTGCTCTCGGGAGCTTTTGTTCCCTGCAAGCTTTCAGTACAGCTTTGGAGGATGAGAATGAAAATGGCGGCCTCCCAATCTCCACCCCGGAGCAGCTGAGAACTCAGGCCCCTCTCCTCAGTGAGCCCCCAGAGAGAAGCAGTCAATCACTCCCATCTTCTTGGTCCCTTGCCGCACTCCATGCTCACCTGGCCTGTGTCCAAGCATTTCTATCTCTGGCACACAATCTCGTGTGGAGTCTCCAACCCAGCAGATCACTGCGTGCGCTTCTGCACCACTCCTCCTGGGGGAGGAAGGGGAGTCTCCCTGGATCTGCTGCTTGTTGGGTCCCTGCTGGAAACATAGTGGCCCAACTGTGCCACAGATCATGGTTTATGGCAACCCCGAGCTGAGAGCCCACTTCTTGGCTCCGTCTCTGCAGCCGGCTTCCCCAGTCCGATACCTGGGAGCACCGCCACACTCAGGCAGCCCCGGTCTTTCTGTGACCCCGAGGGTCCTGAGATCACACTGTCCCAGCGAGGTTTCCATCCCCCGCTTAGCCACTGGAGCGACATCCCTCAGTGGACCCAACTTCTAAAATTTCCAATTTTGTGCTCTGCTGCTCTATCACTTGCCAGTAGCGGCTGATGGAGGCCCCCTCCCCTGCCATCTGTCCTCCCAAATATCACCTCAGATTCACTTCTCTGCACATCCCTCCTTCCAGAAAGTGGTCGCTTTTATGTTCAGAGAGTTGTTGCTATTCTTTTCTTTGATCTCCTATTGAGTTTGTAGGTGTTCAGAATGGTTTGATCCCTATCTAGCTGAATTCCTGGGACCAGATGAAATTTAAGTCTCCTACTCCTCTGTCATCTTCTAGTTCTTAATTTTTCTTATGCTCCAAATACTTCCTTTGCATCCTGTGCCACTTTATTATTTTATCTAAAATTTTCAATGTATTTTTATTATAAATTTGGTATTTGTAATCATTCCCACCACTCTTGGCCTGCCATCTTTTTGGCAAAGGAAAAGCTGCATTAATTGTGTTTCTCCAAATCCCTCATGTGATGGTCATGGGGGCAAGGGAAACTTCAAGTCCCAACCCTTCTGCGTATTCATAGGGAGAGTTTCCAAGGTACTGAAATAGCAGACTTATTTAAAACATTCATCATGCTCAGAACCATATTTCACTTCTAAGATCTATTTTAAGAAAAATTTCCGTGTTTAAGGTTACCAAAATACCATTTGTTTTCTGTTTGTTATTGCTTTTCTGTGGTCCTCTTAGGACGACTTTGTCTGTTACCTAGTCATATAGATATTCTTCTATGTTTCCTACTAAAATTTTATAATTCTAATGTTTCCATTTTTTGTATGATTGATCTATCTTGGATTAATTTGTATACACATGAGAGAAGCATGAAGTTTTTTTTTTTCTGATAACTTGTTTTAGTATCAGTTACTGAAAATATTTTACTTTCAATTTCAATAGGTGGGTGACTTTGTGGAAATTATAAATGATTATGGGTTCTCTATTTGGTTCCACTTTATTTTCTAATTATTATGCAAATCCAAAACTATTTGATTATTGTAGCTTAATAGAAAGGGCCAAAGTCAAGTAGAATATGTCCTACAACTTCATCCTTTTTTTCCTCATTGGTTTGTCTACTCTAAGTCATTTCCAATCCCTGTTCATTTTAGATTTAGTTTATCAATCCCTGTTAAAAACCCAGCAATAATTATTACTGGGATTATATCAAATCTATAGATTAATAAGGAGAGAATTTTCATATTAACAATATAGTTTTCCAATCCATGAACCGGTTATATCTCTCCCTTTACCTTGGCCTAATTCAACTGCACAATATATTGTTTTGTTTTGTTTTTCATTGTAATAATTTTGCCTATACTTCATAAAATTTACTGCATTGTACTTTATGTATTTTGAAGTTATCTTAAAATGGAATGAAAAAATATTTTCCAACTGTTGTTTCTAGTACATAGAAATACAACTGATCTTTTAAAAGTAAACGTTTATTCTGAAACCTTGTAAATTTGCTTATTAACTTTAGGAATTTCTTCGGACTCTCTACATAAGCAATCATGTTTGAGATAGGAATTGTTTTAACACATACTTTCTCATCTTTATACTTTTAATTACTTTCCCTGTTTCCTTTACCCTCCAGGATGATGTTACATAGAGTGGGTGGGAGAGGACTGAAACAACCCAAGTGTCCATCAACAAGTAAATAGAAAAATAATTTATGTTATATTCATCCAATAGAATGTGACTCAGCAACAAATAAATGAACTGTTGATAAATGCAGCAATGTGCTTAAGTCTCAGAAACATTTAGGTCAGTGAAAGCAGTCAGAAAAATGAATACATACTGAATGAATTCATTTATATAAAATCCTGGAAAATGCAAACTCATGTTTGCCTGGTGATGGGAAGGATGTGTGGGTTAGGGAGAGCAAGATACAGAGAGTACTAAAGGGCACAAGAAACTGCAGGGAGGTGATATGCTTATTTTCGTGATTGTGGAGGTGATTTCCACTGGTGATGTCAAAATTTTTCCAACTTTATATTTTAAATACAATTTATTATAAGTGAATTATAAGGCATTATGGCTTATAAAAATGTTTTAAAAAATGAACCACCTGGAAATTAAAACCTTTTTACAAAGAATTTGGGGGGTAAAAAAGGAAAATACACGTTTTGAAGACCTGTTATAATACCTTTGTAATTGAAATAGTGTAGGGATGCCTGGGTGGCTCAGTTGGTTAAATGTCTGCCTTCGTCTCAGATCATGATCCAGGGGTCCTGGGATCGAGTCCCACATTGGGCTCCTTGCTCAGCAGGGAGCCTGCTTCTCCTTCTGCCTGCTTGTACACTCTCTCTCTGATAAATGAACAAATAAAATCTTAAAAATAAATAAAATAGTGTAGTACCAGTGCTTGATTAAACAGACTAATGGAATAAAATAGCAAGTCCAGAAATAGATACAACCACATTTAGAAATGTGACAAACCTGATATCTCAATCACTAGGGAAAGAATATAATTTTAATAATTATTGGGACAACTGGATAGCCATTTAGAAAAATATACAGTTATTTTCATTCTGCACACCATACTCAAGTATAACACACTCCAAATGGATCATGACTCTCTGGGTATTCAACTAAAATGTAGCATGTATCAATAGTTCATTAATTTTTATTGCTGATATAATGCAAGGTAAGCTACAGTTTGTTAACTATTCTCCTGTTAAAGCGCATGAGTTGTTTCCAACTCTTGACTATTGCAAATGAAGCATTGTTACAAACACTCATACAGGTTTTAGTGTGTACATGTCTTTATTTCTCTGGGACAAATATCCAGGAGTTCGATTACTGTGTCATATCATTGCTGCATGTTTCATTTTTTAAGAAAACGCCAAACTTTTTCCAATGGTTGCAAAATTTTATATTCCTATCAGTAATGTGTAAGTGACCCAGTTTCTGTGAATTCTCACCAGCATTTGTTGTTGTTGCTATTTTTTTACTTTATCCCTTCTAATAAATGATTAGTGATAATTCATTGTGGTTTTAATTTGCATTTCTCTAAAGGCTAATGATGTTGAACATGATTTCATGTGCTTTTTTTTTGCCATCTGTGTATTATTTTTGAAGAAATATCTGTATCCTTTTCTCTTTTTTGGATTGCATTATTTGTTATAGAGTTCTGAGCATATTTTTTATATGTATATTCTAGATGCTAGAGCTTTGCCACATTTTTGCTTTGCAATATTTTCTCCCATTGCATAATTTACCTTTTTATCCTCTTAACAGGGTCTTTCACATAGCAAAAGTTTTAATTAAATGTCGATGAAATCTTATTTATCAATTTTCCTTTTATTAGTTTTTTTTTGTCAAGTCTAAGAAATCTTTGCTTAGCCCTAGATCATGAAGATTTTCTCATGTTTTTGTTCCCTAAAAGTTTTATAGTTTTATATTCCACATTTAAGTCTGTGTTCTATTTTGAGTTAATTTCTATGTAAGTTTTGAGATGTAGGTTGAAGTTTCTTTTTCACTGCTCTGTATGTCCAGTTTTTCTGTATATGTCCAAACGTCTACCATTTTTTGAAAGGGCTCTTTCCTCCATTGAATTGCTTTTGTATTTTTGTCAAGATTATTAGTGGAGGCACAAGAAACAGAGCAAGACCGAGGATGTGAAAATCTGTACCTCTTGGGCCCTCTAGGATCCCCATACCCCACCCCTGCCCCCAAGCAAATGGGGCAAGGTCCACAAGTAAGAAACAGGAGCAGGACCTAGAGAAACCCTCAAAAAGAGCAAGTACCTACTCAGCAAGAATCAGTAGACCCTGACTGCCAGACTTGAGTCTTAGGAGAGCATGAGCCTTAGGAGGCGTGGTTCAAGAACTACTGGGCCATATCCTCTAGGCACTAGCCACAGAAACAATTCCAAAGGTTGCTGGGACCGTGAGGCAGTCTGGGGAACCTAAAGGTGCACTAGCTATATAACCAGGAGCCTTTGTCTCTGAGCAACCATTTTAGCAGGGAGGGACAAGAGGAGACCTGTTTCTACAGTCCCCTCTGTCCAACTCATTGGGAATCTTCCCTGCAGCAATGCCCACAGTCCTCAGCCAGGGCCAGGCCTGAGGAGCATGCCCAGCCTCAGTCTGTCCTTAGGACACCTATGTCTTGGATTTTTTCCTGATTTCACAGAGCTCTCCTTTGGGGAGTCCTCCATCTTGCCCACGATGCCTGGGTACAAAGAAAGGGATGGCTTTGTGGACAAGAACTATGTCAGCCCAAGGATATCACTGAACTTATTGGGGGGGGCGCGGTCTGAGCTTGCAAGCGTTGGATGGGTGCTGATGCACTGTTTACTCTTTTTTTTTTTAACTTTATTATGGTATGTTAATCATTATACATTACATCTCACTGGTTACTCTTAAGCAGCATGAATGCACCACCATTTATTTATCCAACCAGCTGGTGATAGTCATTTGCATGTTTTTACCATTCAGCCAACATAAGTTACTCAGCTGTGAATGCCCCCCCACTTCATTTGGGACCCACATGGGCATTTCTACTGGTTCTCAGGAACAGGAGCAGAAATGTTGCTCATGTCATATGTTTAGCTGTAGCAGATGCTGCCTAAACACTTTCTAAAGACAGTTGACTAGCCTTGTTAGCCAGGAACTACTGTTGGTACACTTCTTCACTGACATTTATGAGTGTGAGACGTTTCCTGCCCTGCTGTCTTGCAACTTTGTTGTGGTTTTAATGTTAATTTCTCTGATGATTGTGATGTTGAACAATTCTTACATACAATTGGACATTAGGAAACTTCCTAGACAGTTCAAGTTTGTTTTGCCCATTTTTCTAGTTGATTTGATTTTTTACAAATACTTACACCTTCTTAACATATAACTCTCTTGGTAATTAACATGCTGCAAATATCTTCCATTCTGTGGCTTATCTTTTTACTCCTGGGGTGTCTTGGGGTGTTGGGGGAAATTTTAATGTTATTTATTTTACCATTTTCTCTCTCTCTCTCTGCATACCATTAAAAAATACAGTCACTGGCAGGATGCTACCTTAAACACAAAAATATATATATTTAAATATATATAAATGCAAAAATATGTGTTTTTGCATTTTGCTAAAGTAGCAGACTGCGACAATTATGAGAAGTACAGTTTGTGCATTGGTCTAAGTTTTTCTGTCCTTTTTTTCTTTTACTCTCTAGTGACATTGTTTCTGCTGTCTTGTTTAAGAAGAACTTCACATTTCCAGGGTCATGAAGATCTTCTGTCATATTATCCTCTAAAACCTTTATTTTGTCACATTTAGTCATTAAATGAATTCGCCTGATTATTGTTTATGATGTGAGGTAGGGATTCAATTTCTTTTTTTCTTTTTTTTTCCCTTATAGATATCTGATTGTCTTCTATCTGTTGAAAAGATTGTCCTTTAGCCACTGCTTCTCAATGCTACCTCTATTGTCTATCACGGTTTCATTAGTGTACAGTGTGCTTCTGAACTATCTACTCTATACTGGTTGTACCTATATCTATCCTGAGATATATGAGGTGGAAGAAAACCTAGTACCTTGCTACCATGTTGCTCAGGTCCCAAGGTTTCTAGCTAATCTTCTTTCTTCTCTCTTTCAGAATCTTAGATTTGTTTTATATAGAATGCCCAGAGTTTTTAGCTATACTTAATGGGATGAATTGGAAAAAAGATGTATTTTTCGCCTTCTTGAATGCAGAAGTCCAGCAAGTTTATTTTGTGTGTGTGTGTGTGTGTGTATGTGTGGTGATAATACATGAAACAAATTGGAAATCTGCTGATTTGGCGAAATGAGGGTAATCACTAAAGCAAAAGGGATATACAAATACGGAATATGGGAAGACAAAGAGTGCTCTAGGGATGGATTAGAACTGGAAGTATTGGTATAAACCCATGTTTGTTTTCTTTTTAAATATTGCCACATTCATGTTCATGCATGTATTTGTGCACATGATATGTATATATGTACATTACATGCCATGTTTATGCATATGTATGTACATGTACCTATGTTTATGTGTGGATATATTTTCCAGCTTTGACTGCTGTAAAAGTCAAGAAGCAAATAACATCCGTCCCTCACCTAGAAATGAACACACTTAGTGGACAGATTGTTGTTTCTAACACCATTCCTCATTTTATTTATTTATTTTTTAAAGATTTTATTTATTTGCAAGAGAGAGAATGAGAGACAGAGAGAATGAGAGGGAGGAGGGTCAGAGGGAGAAGCAGACTCCCCGCTGAGCAGAGAGCCCGATGCGGGACTCGATCCCGGGACTCCAGGATCATGACCTGAGCCGAAGGCAGTCGCTTAACCGACTGAGCCACCCAGGCGCCCACCATTCCTCATTTTAAAAAACACAAACATAAAAACAAAAAAGAAAAATAAAAACTCCACAAAGGAATTGGAAAAAGATAGGAATCCACCAATCCTTTCTGATAAAGTAGAGAAAAACAGAGAGAGAGAGAGAGATGACAGAGAAGGAAGTCTCTTGCTGATAGTAGAATAATTAGTGTGTTATGGATATGGAGAATATTGGAGTCAGAAAATTATTGTTTTGCAGCCATTATATTATCAATGGATGTTAATACAAGGGGAAATTTTGATGGATGCAACAAATGTGCATGACCTAAAGTGTTTTTCCACTTTTAATGGTTATGAGGGGGGAAAACAATGAGAGTGTGTAAAAATAGGGAAAAAACACGACTAGGTGATCAATATTTACAGAACCAGTGAGGGGCAGATGGACCTCATATGCCTTGAGATATGATATTCTGAGAAGAGCACATCAATTATGCAGTATGCCAACTGAGAACAAATAACCTGAATCTAATCATTAAGAAACATAAGACAAATGTAAAATTGGAAATGATCTCTTAAGAAAAAAAGAAGTGGGAAATGCATTTTTCAAAAATGTCATAAAAACAGAAGAACAGCTATGGGATTTCCAGGTTAAAGGAGGCCAAAAAGATATGACAAATAAATGCAATAGCTGACCCTCGATTGGCTATTCTCCTAGAGGGAAGAATGCTATTAAGGACATTATTGGTTCAAGTGACAAATTGGAAAATGGACAATAGATTAGATTAAGTTTAGCGGTAAATTTACTGAAGTTGATAAAAGTACTTGATTATATACAGAAATATCGCTACTCTTATAAAATGCACACTGAAAAAACTAGCAAGGGGTATGATATACGTATATTATCCTTAAATGTCTCAAATCTCTCCGTTGCTAGATCAAATGATAAAGCAGATGCACTAAATGTTAATAATAAATAAATCTAAGTAAAGGACATGCGGGTGTTTCGTATTATTCTAATTCTTGCAACTTTTCTGTATGTTTAAAGTTATTCTCAAAAAGGTTTTGAAAACTAAATACTTACCATAGCTGCCTAATTTAATAAAAATGAACTCTGAAAAGATTGTTAGCCATTGACTTTCCTGTTCTGTGTCTTGCTGTCCTTATCTGCAAAATGGGGATAATACTATTACCTACTTCATGATGATGTTGTGAGGACTAAAAATATTAATAAAGGCAAGATGCCTAGAATGTGCCTGGCAAGTAGTAGTAAGCACTCAGTAACCATTAGTTTCTGTTGTGTGCTTCTGCTGCCGGTGGGGGTCTCTACCATTAACATTATTATAAACAACCAAGGGATCACAGGACTCCGTGACAGATCTCAGACTGACACCAAGTATCTTGGATTCTCATTTCTGCTCCCTTCCTCTGTATTGCATTTCTTGATTTGCATTTGATCTAATATTGTTAGTGGTAGACCCAAAGTTTGAGGGAAGATAATTTCAATCTTAATCTTTCAGCCTTTTTGCAGAGACAGGATATGATAAGCAATATATTTTTAATGGCAAGTTCTCTTTTGGCTTTTCTGAAGGATCTCTTCTGGTATCTGAAATGATAGGGAATAGCTCAGAGTTAGCAATGAAACTCTCTAATATCATTTAGGGTATAGACCCTGAAAAGACTCCTTTGTGTCTCAAGGAGCCTCATGCACTCTTGAAACAATTAAAAAATAAATTCTACAACTTACAATTTACTTTACAAAGCATATTCATGTGTACTTTAAATGACTCCCTCATAGCCCAGAGTTTTCCTCATACTTGTTATTGGATTAATGTTTAAAGAAAATTGAGGTTGCATTTGAACTAGGATTCTGCCTCTAGTCCCGAATGTTTCTGCTACACCATGGAATCCCTGATTTTAAAGTAGTTTATTAGTTTAAACCATCATAACTGGATTATTATAAATAAGTCTGCATCTGTAGGTCTCTGTGGAATAAATGTTTTGAATTGGCTTCTAGGTAAGATCCTATCCTGCCTAGGAAAACAACCTGAAAAGTTTTAACTTAGGGATTCATCAATTAGACTTTGTGCTCAAGGTATAGGGGTTTAAAGGGAAAAAAAAATCAATTCTAGTTATAAAATGTTGAGTAGAGATATCTTTTTTTTTTCTTGTGCTTATGAGAGAAGCAGTTGTCTTTATCTAAGGCTGATCCCATCTCCTTTATTTGATTGATTGTTAAATCTATTGATGAGCGAGTTGCACAGCCAGAATCCCCAGCAGCAAGGTCAGTGGACTGATTCCTCAGCGGGGACGCAGGGGTCTGTGTGGAGGAACCTCCTCCCTGCATGAGCATTTTGAGTATGCAGAACACATCGGCTCAGCCTGGAGCCAGCAGTTAGTGCACACACACACACACACACGCACGCACACACGCACACAGCAGCGCTTTCCCCTCAAGTGAGGCGGCATTAGCAACTGCAGCCCCAGCTTTCCAGGCTGAGGTACCAGCGGCAGCCGCTGATTTGCTGGAGGAGCCCTGGAGCCCAGTTTCCGAGGGAGTCGGTAACACAGCTATTGGCAGACAGCTACTTCTTCCCGGGCTGCTTCCCCAGCCCTAGCAAGAGGGCACCCTCTTCCAAACGCCGGTCAGCCTGGGGAGGAGGTTGCTCCGTGAGGAAGGCGAGACTGCTGCCTCCTCGCTCTCTTCCCGCGTGCCAGCTCCCTCTCAGTCCACTTTCAGGTAGGCGCTTGCAATTTCTTGTGTTAGGTATCACGTCATTCACTTTACCTGACAAAGACTTCACTCACTCTCCGATGCAGACTGCTAAGGGTTTGGTAGTTCAGCAGTGATTTTTTTTTTTTTTTTTCTGATTAAAGTTTCGACACAGATGGTAACTCTACTTCTCTCTCCTCTCACCCTTATAAATATTCTGCAAATATGAAACTCAGCTCCAGTTTGTGATTCATAGGCAACTCCACATTTAGCGAATGTGTGGTTCCAACCTTTCGAGTTAGTGACAATTGTTATGCAACTCTGCATGTGTAATTTGAAGACCTTTAAATATTCTCTTCTTTGGCTGGGGAAAACATACCTCGGTCTTCTAAAATAAAAGCCAAGTGATTGAAACTCTTCCTCAGCATTTAACATTCAGTGATAAATAGACAGGAGGAAAGTTGCTGAATCACAGAAGTTTAATATTCATGCAAATTGCTGTATTTGTCAGAGAAAGCCGGGAAGCAAATGTCTTTTCATCTTTTTGAGCTCTTGTACATATCTGGATAATGTGGATTTGAAGAGGAGAAGTTTGGGGTTGAGATAAGTCTATCTATTATGGTAAGGTGGGTAAACTGATTATTTAACATGGTAAAGAATTAATTGAAGGGGATCTCTTCTCAAATGAGCTAGGTTCTAGGATTGCATTTAAGGGGGTTCTTTCTTATTAACAGATTTATCTTTGTGAAACTCCAAACAAAACTGATTTATTGATTTGAGTTTACTTGTCATAGTGATGTTAATCTGCATTTGTTATTAGCACAAACATTTCTTGACTGTAGGCATTTTCCTATCCAAAATTCTAATTTTAAAAAAATTAATAGAGAAAAATTTCAACAACTTTTTGAACATTCCCATCTCTTAATATTCATTTTAGTCATTACTTGCACATTATCTCACAGGGAGTTTTATGAGACAGTATTAGTCATAATTTAGCAAGTTGGGTTGAAATGAGCATAAGGAAATATTCTTTAGAAGACATGCATCCTATATGTAAGTCAGGTTCATGGTATCTCTGAATTACCACTGAGTGCCAAAGTGAGGTCTTATAGGAGTTCATGGTAAGCAGCAAATTAATCAGGCAATGTCGGTTTTGGGGACTTTTGCAGGTAGCACTTTATATTGTGCTGCACTTGTGAAACTTGATGTCTCTTTTCATTATCCTTCTGGAAAGTGCCTCTAAGCTACAGTATATCTTGATGGCATATGTGTCTTGATGTGGATGACCTCAGTTCTGATGTGGGAACTTGGCACATGACTTTAGGCAGATATAGGTTTATGCTTGAAAGTCAAAGCATCGCCTGGGATCAAGAATTTTCAAGCTTGGCCAGCCAGGTACCTTCCCTCTGATAACTCTAGGAACCCCTTAAGCAAAAAGACCATGCGTGTGAGGCTATTTGCTGACTCTTTGGAAGGTAGAGGAGAGAAAGAAGAGTTGCTTTCATAACATGTCTTTAATGTTTAACGCAAAAGATTCTTCTGCAGTGCTCAACAAAGACTTTTAGTCCATGACAAATACTTAACATATGTTTTCTGTCATTGCTTTTGGCTTCCTTAATATCTAGGGTTTCTACATTGCCTGGTATTAAAGTAATTTGGCAAATAGATTCTACAGTTTGCTATACAGTAATGATACCAAGAAAGCACAACTTTACTTTTTGCTACTCCACAGTTTGATTCATATTCAAACTTGGAATAAGCCTGGTGCTGTGGCAGCTGATGGCTTAGTCTAAGGAACTGATATTGCTCCTAGTAAAATTAGGAGATCAGAAACAGCCAGGGAGATAGAGGACACATAACTCTTCTTTTCCCCCCATGTTGGGTACATGGTGTGTACTTGGAATGGAATCTTGGAGAGGGAGAGAATACTCTCTCTTTTTGTGTTTCTTTTATCAGTAATTACCAATTCAGCAAGCAACATAAGACATCCCAAGATGTGATCTTAACCAAGCATT
Organism: Neomonachus schauinslandi; assembly: GCF_002201575.2. Lineage (NCBI taxonomy): Eukaryota > Metazoa > Chordata > Mammalia > Carnivora > Phocidae > Neomonachus > Neomonachus schauinslandi. The sequence goes on along the minus strand of NC_058413.1, from coordinate 61,094,562 downwards.
TTGTGGAGGTGAGAGGTAATTTAATTCAGTTGTTGAGCTAGCTATTTCATTCTTGTTCCGCCTTACTCTACCTTCTCCCTAATCTAGATTTGTGAGGCAGATGAAAAGTTAGCCAGTTGCTTCCACATTATGGATCGCCAGTCAGAGCTGTCTTTGCTAGAGGGAATCAATTTCATTTTATTTGAAGCCAGAGGTGATGACTCCTCTGTCACCATGCTGGCTTCTAGTCACCAGCCTTCTTAATTTTGAAACACTTTTTTTCCTCATCTATATCTGATAGCCTTTCTCAGGTAGCTTGGTGAATTGGTGATTTAGGGGATTTTTAAAAATAAAAGCAAAAAATGAATACAATGGGTTAAATCAAAGAAGCAGGTTAATGTTCAGTACTGTTAGATCACAAACATTTCAGGTCTTAGGCATCAATGGGATAAGGTTGATGGTGCAGTCCACAAACATTTTTACACAAGCACAACAACTTTTACAGACCTATTTTGACCAAGGCAAAAGGAAGAGAAGAAAAAAAAAATCAAGCAAAATTTATAAGCTTTCACAAAATGCAAACAGGTGCTGAATACCAAGAAAACCATGCAGTTAAACTTACAAGCTGATTTTCCCCAAATTGCCTTGGATTATACACTAGCTCTAACAATGGCATATTGTATGTACCCTTCAGGGCTGCACTGAGTGATAGCTGTAAATTAGAATGAAGAGAAGAAAATGCTCTACAGTTTCAATATTGAGGAGAATTAGGATCCAGATGGTAAAGCTTTTTATAGCAATACATTGGATGGTGTTACAAGCTTCTGTGGCTACTGCCCTATTATATTCCCTCTGTTAAAATGCAGTTTGGTGGAGGAACTGTTTGCTAAGAGCCATCTTGCAAATCTAGGAAAGTGAACTTCCTCTCCATGTTAACTTTCCCTTCTTTGCTGGTTTATTTTTATTTCCCTAATCCTTAACTTTTCTTCCATTCTAATTCCAAATTCAGTCAAAAGTAAATAATGTAATTTGTTGTTGTTTGAATATTTAAGGTGGTGTTTTCTTTTCTCTCTCTCACTCCCCCCTCTCCCCAGCGGGTATCTTTCTCACATTACGAATGCATTTGAAAGTACATGAGACTGGGCATGTTTGCAGAATGTTTATTAGGTGGGTTTCCATCTGGCTTTCTAAACATCTCTGGTCTAAGACCAACTCTTCCTATTATCCTGTCTCTGGAAAGACAATTCTGATGAGAACTGATGGAGGAGTAGCTCAGGTGTTCCCTTGTTCAAAACATTATGTTTGCTTTGAAGTGATCATTTTTCTACTACCTGTACTCTAGTGAGAATCTCACTGCCTACAACCTTATGGGGCCAAGGTGGTGTGTCTGCTCAGGCATACATATAGAAAGTGAGCCACCTAGTGGTAATGAAGAGTAATTTTGGTATTTTTAGCTGAACCTTCCAAGTTGATGGACAAAACATTGCTAATTTTCTGTTACATTGCAAAGGGGTGTTGGTTTTGTGAAAGCTTCCTTTCATGATATCTTCTGCTTTTCAAATCAATTTTATAGTTACAAGTACAAATTTTATAACTTAATGCATCATTTTTCTAACCTGATATGACTTCTTTCACCTCAGATATTTTCTTATGTGTATTCATTTAAAAAATATGTTTACGTTATTTTTAATGAACTTAATATTTGATACATGTTACACATATTAAGGTATGAATATATATATATGTATATATATATATACATTATATTATATAATAACTTCTTGAGATTAAATCAGGGATTATATATATACATATATATATAATTCATAAAAAAGCAAAAAATAATTACATGTTTCCCAGGGTATTTATGTTGTATTTGGACTAGTTTATATATCAAAGTAGTTTGGTATGCTTAGTTATGTTTGTAGTTGAGGGAATATTTATAGATCTGTGAAAAATAAAATATTCAAATAAAGATATGTCTTTGTCCTATATCAAAATAGAGTTATTAGGTATCAATTGCTATGCCTTATTTTCCCTTCCCATGCTTTTTTAAGACTCTGTGTAATCAATTACCAAGACTACAATAGCCCATGCCTTATTTACTTACTTCTTTTCAGTATAGCTCTCTGTTTCTGTACTGCAGATCAGCACTGACATTGGTATAGGAGGCATATCTATTGGCTGGAAACAGTCCTTTGAAAGGGTTGTGGCTGAGGGCATGCATGCCTTTGGGAATGGGATTCTCTAAATATATACAGCAAGTGTGAAGGTACCGTGAACATGAAGGACATGGTTATTCCAGGTGGTTATTTCCAATTTAGAAGAATTGAGAGCAGGTGGAGGAGATCTAGTTAAACATGGACTTGTTTTAATTACATTTTACTCTGATCAAAAAGAAAAACAAATTTGAGAAGTTGAATGGCAGGTAATTTGGTTAATTCTTTTATTCACTATTTTATAACGGCACTATTTAGAGAACATTTTAGCCAGCGTCAAGTGTATAGATTTGTTTACTAGATCTTGAATGCCGTCTCCTTCCAGGCAGCCCTGTCTTATCCATGCTCTTCCTCAACTGTAGGCATTTATGTGGGCACACAGCCAGTATAAACTAATAACTCTCTGTGTGCATTTAAAAAAATTAGCAGAAAGACGTTGTTTTGAAAGTTTTTCTTCCAAATAAGTTGATAGCTTGAAGTATGAATACAAACAGAAATTAATAATCCCTGATTTAATCTCAAGAAGTTATTATATAATACTCCACTTGTTTGAGACCTAAATGGTAAAAAGAAGTTTATATGTCTTATTCCTTGAAGTGGAATTAGGTATAATAAAATCATTATTTATTATGGGCCAGTATTATGGGCCACTGTTTATTAAGGGCCAGCTTCTATGTCATTGTGAGGAAACATAAAAAGCTCATTAAAATAGTTTTAATATAACAGGTTAGTAATCTTGAATATTCAAACCTTTAGAAAGTTCCCACTGAATGTTAGGTGTTCATGAAGATTAATAAAAAGTTTATCATTCATCTATGAACTTTCGCTTGAAATTTTTCTCAAGTGTATCAGTGATGGGGAGTATAATCTTGATTGGAATTTAGTTTGATTTTCTTTTTTTAAAGATTTTATTTATTTATTTGACAGAGAGAGATAGTGAGAGAGGGAACACAAGTAGGGGGAGTGGGAGAGGGAGAAGCAGGCTTCCCATGGAGCAGAGAGCCCGATGCGGGGCTCGATCCCAGGACCCTGGGATCGTGACCTGAGCTGAAGGCAGATGCCCAATGACTGAGCCACCCAGGTGTCCCAAATTTAGTTTGATTTTCACAAGCCAAATGTTCCTCTCCTTCTAAGTCTCTAAGCTAGAACTCAATGAGATGTGTTACTAGATGCATACAGTACTATAATCATTTTAATATATTTCAAGAGAATGGCTGGCAAGCAACAAAATTTTTCACTCATAAAATATAGGGGAAAAAGGAATAAAAAACCCTTTATTTTGCATGACTTTAGGATATGAAGCATTGCAAAAAAAGCAACTTCCCATTTCTCTCCCTCCCAGTCTCTCTCTTTCCCTCCCTCCATCCTTTCTTCTTTCCTTTTTCTTTTTTCCCTACCAATCCAATGTACTTATTTAACCTCCTAGTTTTCCATTTAAGGATCTAAAAATCCCCAGGCAACATTCACTGTCTGAATTGTGATGCATTTGGTTAATTATTTTCTACAATGTCCTTTAAATGTATGTAAATTAGACTTTTGATGAACTGGACTATGTTACAGATTCTCTGCATAAATCACACCAGGTTAAAAAAAAAAATCAACCTGTTTAAGAAGCAGGATATTTTTGGACCTTCCTCATTTGCTTCAGAAACTGAGGACATCTCAGTGCTGCTGGCTTCAAGTATATGCCTTCAGGGTCAGGCAGCCAGCACACTTTTCAGAGGGACCTATTCCTCAGTTTCTTCCCATCTTTTTTTAAAGGATACTTATCATCTGCCTACTATGTGTCAGTTGAAGCTGTGAGTGAGCAGGTGTGGCAATATAAACTCTCCTCTTTTTTTTTTTTTTTAAGATTTTATTTATTTGACAGAGAGACAGCGAGAGAGGGAACACAAGCAGGGGAGTGGGAGAGGGAGAAGCAGGGGGAGTGGGAGAGGGAGAAGCAGGCTTCCTGCTGAGCAGGGAGCCTGATGAGGGCTCGATCCCAAGATCCTGGGATCATGACCTGAGCCGAAGGCAGACGCTTAACGACTGAGCCACCCGGGCGCCCCCAACGTCTGATTTTAGCCTTGAGAATTCTGGGACCGATTTGACTCCAAGTTCTTGGCACATGACCTCTTAATCTCTCTGGAAGCTCTGGGATATTTTTTTTTTTTTAAGATTTTATTTATTTGACAGAGAGACAGTGAGAGCAGGAACACAAGCAGGGGAGTGGCAGAGGGAGAGGGAGAAGCAGGCTTCCCACTGAGCAGGGAGCCCTATGTGGGGCTCGATCCCAGGACCCTGGGATCATGACCTGAGCCGAAGGCAGACGCTTAACAACTGAGCCACCCAGGCACCCCTCTCTTATTTTCTAAGCTTGTTTTCCAAGGTACTCTTTATTTGTGAATATATTTATATATTTCCTTTTATAATAACATTCGCCATATCATCATTATTATCTAACTAGAAGTAATAATTTAGGAAACCAACCCACTCTTCTATGTATACAGTAATCCAAAGTAAAGCATTCTTAACTTTTTTTTTTTTTTTTTTTTTTTTTTT
>NC_058413.1:61055059-61089720 GCF_002201575.2 Neomonachus schauinslandi | reverse complement strand
TTTTTTTTTTAAAGATTTTATTTATTTATTTGACAGAGAGACACAGCGAGAGAGGGAACACAAGCAGGGGGAGTGGGAGAGGGAGAAGCAGGCTTCCTGCCGAGCAGGGAGCCCGATGTGGGGCTCGATCCCAGGACCCTGGGATCATGACCTGAGCCGAAGGCAGACGCTTAACGACTGAGCCACCCAGGTGCCCCAAAGTAAAGCATTCTTAAAGTGATTATAAATTGTCTTATTGCATACTCAAGTAGTAGGATGGTGCCTAATCGTTCTAAATAAAATATGTCATTTAGAACAACTTAGTTGTGGCAGACTGTGACCACAAAGATTGTTGGACCATTTTTTCATGTTACTTTTCAAATACTTATCAACAGTGACTATATCATATATTCATGATTTTCTTTAATTTTAAGCTGAAAGTTTCTGGTCCCTAATTCCTCATAATAACTCAAGTTTTTTTGTTTTGTTTTGTTTTTATCCCCCACTATTCTCTCTGTTTTTTGGAATCCCTTACTGTTGTCCTGTGTAACAACAATGAAAAAAAAAAACAATATTTCCTTTTTTTAAAAAATAGTTTTATTTATTTATTTTTTTGCTTTAAGTTTTTATTTAAATTCTAGTTAGTTAACATATAGTGTAATATTAGTTTCAGGGATAGAATTTAGTGATACATCATTTACATATAACACCCAGTGCTCATCACAAGTACCCTCCTTAATCCCCATCAACCATTTAGCCCATTCCCCTTCCCACCTCCCCTCCAGCAACCCTCAGTTTGTTTTGTTTCTTAAATTCCACATATGGGTGAAATCATATGGTATTTGTCTTTCTCTGACTTTTTTCACTTAGCATAATATACTAGCTCCATGTGCATTGCTGCAAATGGAAAAATTTCATTCTTTTTTATGGCTGAGTAATATTCCATTGTATATATACCACATCTTCTTTATTCATCAATCAATGGACATTTGGGCTCTTCCATATTTTGACTATTGTGGACAATGGTGCTATAAACATTGGAGTGCATGTGTCCCTTAAAAATAGTATTTTTGTAACCTTTGGGTAAATCCTAGTAATGCAGTTGCTGGGTCGTAGGGTAGATATTTTTTACTTTTTGAGTAACCTCCATGCTGTTTTCCAGAGTGGCTGCACCAGTTTGCATTCCCACCAACAGTGTAAGAGGGTTCCCCTTTCTCCACATCCTTGCCAATATCTTTTGTTTCCTGTGTTGTTAATTTTAGCCATTTCTGCCAAGTGTGAGATGGTATCTCATTGTGGTTTTGATTTGTATTTCCCTGATGATGAGTGATGTTGAACATCTTTTCATATATCTGTTAGCGATCTGTCTGTCTTCTTTGGAAAATGTCTATTCATATCTTGTGCCCATTTCTTAACTGGATTATTTGTTTTTGGGGTGTTAAGTTTGAGAAGTTCTTTATAGATTTTGGATACTAACCCTTTATCAGATAGATCATTTGCAAATATCTTCTCCCATTTTGTAGGCTGCCTTTTAGTTTTGTTGATTGTTTCTTTTGCTATGCAGAAGCTTTTTATCTTGATGAAGTCCCAATAGTTTATTTTTGCTTTTGTTTTCCTTTCCTCTGGAGACATAACTAATAAGAAGTTGATGTGACCAATGTCAAAGAGGTTGATGCCTGTGTTCTCCTCTAGGATTTTGATGGTTTTCTATCTCACATTTAAGTCTCCTATGCATTTTTAATTTATTTTTGTGGATGGTGAAAGAAAGTGGTCCGGTTTCATTGTTCTGCATGTTGCTGTCCAGTTTTCCCAGCACCATTTATTGAAGAGACTTGTTCCCATTGGATATTCTTTTCTGCTTTGTGAAAGATTAGTTGACCATATAGTTGTGGGTCCATTTCTGGGTTTTCTATTCTGTTCCATTGATCTGTGTGTCTGTTTTTGTGCCAGTACCATACTGTCTTGATGATGACAGCTTTGTAATATAGCTGGAAGCCTGGAACTGTGATGCCTCCAGCTTTGCTTTTCTTTTTCACAATTGCTTTGGCCACTCAGGATATTTTGTGGTTCCATACAGATTTTAGGATTGTTTGTTCTAGGTCTGTGAAAAATATTTCCGGTACAAAAAGGAGAATAAAATGCCCAATGCTGTTTCATATTCTAGAGATTTTGCTTTACAGTGATTGGATATAAAACATATAAACAGGCCAATTAACAAAAACCTAGTAACTGTCTTGACTTGAGGAGATTTTGTGTTAACAGCTTTCTTAGCAGTTTACTAAGTGGTAAACTGGATATTCTCTTTGATTCAAAGGATCTGATGTAGGGTACCTATGGAAGTACCAAGTCTTTAGCTCAGGGCTTAAGAAATAAAGTTACTCAGCTAAGGAGAACCAGAAAATGCCACACCAACTTACATACCCACCAATTTTGCCTGTGTCTCCATCTTAAAACTCTAGGGGAGTGTCATTCTTGCCCACAGGGATGAGAATCTCACATTGTCTTTTTTTCTTATTTCACTGACCACCTGGCTTCATTATGCAGGTCATCTTATGATCACCACAGAGTTCACATTTGTAGTAAAATGTGACTGATGTGCCTCAGATAATTTGGACTACTCGTTTGGTTTCTGCTCACTTGGGTACATCCTTCAACTACAGCTTTGGGTTGAAAAAACAAACAAAAAAACCAAAAAAAACCCAAAACCTACTGAGAAGAACCTGAAAAAGACATACCCTCCTACCTACAAAGACACATTAGCCACTCTCATTTACTACTTAAAAAGATATGGAGGTGAAAGAAAAGAAAAGACTTAAGTAACAATTACAATCTTGCCTTTGTTAACATCTCTGAAAAAAATCACTTTTCAACTTTTAAAATCCTTTTTATATTTTCTAGCCTCTATGACTAAGAGGCTAGTAAGAGTAACTTCCCATGCATATAGCTATTTACCGTATACGAAACTTGTATGAACATTTTGTGTGTTGTGTCTCCTTTCCTCTGTAAACTTCTTGAGGTTAAGAGCAATTTCACATAGATCAGTGTTACCAGAATCTTTACAATGATAGAAATGGCCTGACCTGCCCCCCCCCCTTTTTTTTTAAATAACAGCTTTCCTGGTAACCTCCCTTGGAGATTATTTTCATTCAGCATTTATGGCATGGTACACAAGAATTAACATTTTTATCTCATAATTCTTAAACAAGATACAGAAGATGGCAAACACTTTGTGTGTTCCACTGTCCCTTGCACATAGTAGCACTTGAGTTTTTTAAATTAACTAAGTTTCACATTATTAGATCATTCGTATTGAGACCTTTTAAAGTCTTGCATCTGTGATCTGACCTGATTAGTCCTTCTGTCCTGTGTCGTCAATGAATTTAATAAATGAGTCTTCCATGTCTTCTGCATTTGCATCTATGATGTTGAACAGGACAGAATTTATCAACTTGCCAGAAGACTCCCTCTAATTTGGCACTGAAGTAATAATTCACATTAATTGTCATCTGTGCTTGAAATACAAAGCCATCTAACTGTGCACTCTCTGTTCTACATGCTTTCATTCTATTGCTAAGGATCTCAGTTGAGACTTCATCAAATCTTCACTGAAATTACTATTTCTTAAAATAACTCCTGAGCAAAGTGATCCATTTAAAAGAAAGTTTTGTAAACTTTATAAACTTATATAGGTTTCTAATAATCACATTTTTTTTGAAATCTTGATAAGCTATGTATAATAATCCATTATAAAATTTTGTTGTGGGGTGGGTGATAAACTTACAAGTTCATTTTTCCTCATCATCAGTCTTTAGGAAACCCTCCTATTCTCTGGAATGTTTGAATAATTATCACACCTGATAAACACCTTTGCTCAGGTATGTATTCTGTAACTACATTCCTACTTCTTGTTGGTTTCAGTCCTTGTTGGCCTACATTTGTGTTACCCTTTACAGTGAAAATGGGTACTTTTGTTCTTAGAAGTAAAAGTTTATTGGGTTATTTGGCTTCTCTCAGTTTTTATTAAAAACTGTATCATTGGCCCAAGGCAGTTAACCTATCTCTTCAATATTCTTGTTTTTATTTGCAAACATTTTATTTTATTATTTTCAGCATTTTAAAGGATCTCAGCTCTGTCTAGATTTTAGCATTGATGAAAAAAATTTTATAGGTAATTTTATCTTGTTCAAATGATTTTTTTATTCAAAGATCTGCATAAGTACTAAAAAATTGGACTTATGCCATTTATCATAAGTCCTTCAAGCATTTGACCTGATATTCAGTCAAGATCACAGGATAACTAGCTTTAGGAAGGCTTGATGTGATTAGTGTGTTTGATGAATATATTATTTTATGCAAATTTGGGGATGTCAGCAGTATGTCCTGTCCCCACACCCCAAACCAGCCTCGGTTCTTGAGTTCAGCAAAGAATGCAGAGACAAACTCTCAAGTAAGCAAGAGTTTAATAGCAGGTGAAGAGAAAGGACATTGTCATTGTGGAAGAGCAGGCAGTCCCAGAGGTGGCAAGTGGCCCTGGGGTCAGCGTTGTTGTCCCTTTTCAGAGTTGTAGGAGTTATGGGTCATAGCTAGGGTGGTCTCTGACAGGGTTTGCCTCCAGTCATCTCAGGGTTTCTGCCTACAGGTCGGGAGGGGGAGTTTTTGGCCCTATATGTTCCTTATCAGAACTGTCATGGCACCATCCGCCCAAGGGGTGTCAAAATCGTAGTGTAAATGTATTACAATAAAGCTATAGGTTACTGTAGGGCAGTGGTTATGGGGAAGAGCATGTGTGTTCCTGGGTTTTTTCCCAGATGTCTGAAACTTGTTTTTTTGGCCCTTCTTAGCAGTCAGGGAACAGTCCTGTTCCTTGCTCATGTCTGGCTAACTGCCTCCTCTATCAGGGACAGTATATCATTGCTAGAGCAGTAAATTCAAAACTTGACTCTTATTTACCTATGACATTTTGCATTTGGGAGTGCATTTAAGAAGACATCTTGAGACATAATCAGAACTGGACAGAAAAAAAAAAGCATTGAAAGGATAAATTATAATTATCCATGAAAGAATAAAAATCATGGTATATTGCCAATAAGTAAAATTAATTTTGTGAGTTTTTGTTTTTGTTTGAAATAAAATCATCTGAGTAAGAGGCAGCTTGTATTTAGATTAATTTTTTAAAAGATTTTATTTATTTATTTGAGAGAGAGAATGAGATAGAGAGAGCATGACAGTGGGGAGGGTCAGAGGGAGAAGCAGACTCCCCGCTGAGCAGGGAGCCCGATGCGGGACTCGATCCCGGGACTCCAGGATCATGACCTGAGCCGAAGGCAGTCGCTTCACCAACTGAGCCACCCAGGCGCCCTAGATTAATTTTTTTTAAAAGCAACTAGAAACACTAGTTATGAATTACAGGATTCTAGAAAGATAAAGATAACATACGACAAGTGAATTTTATAGTCAATGCTGTATACTGGGTTGATTCTAAAAAATATATTATTATGTTTCTCCCTGTGGCTGTTTTTTGGGGATCATTTTTAGGTTGATGAATATTTGATTTGTTTTTAGTTGTATTTTCAGTTTGCTATGGGGAAGGAAGACACAGAATGTGGGGGGGGGGGAGTATCTAGGGATTTTGAGTAACTCTTACTTAAACTTAAAGATTGGATGTATGACTGTGTAAAAACAAACCTGTTTCTCTAAATCTGTCTCAGTATTTTTGTCTCAGGCAACACAACTCAAAACATAGTAAAACGATCAGCTTAAAATTTTTCTCTAAGCTGTGGGAAAGGCTTGGTACTTTTTAGGGAATGTTGAAAGGCCACCAATATCCTGATTTTGGTGGCCTCAGACATAATTTTCTCCTCTAAATGTCTAAGAGAATCTTAATTGAGAGGCTTCATTTAGGGACTGAAAAGCAAAAAGACACAAATGGTTCTGTATAATTCCAGCATAAGGCCTATTGCAAATGAGCAGAGGGTCAGCATATGAGAGAAATGTCTTCTGCTTTCTTTCATTTTCATTGTCTCTAGGTTGTGCATAATTTAAATCTCTTGCTTGGCTAAACTTTTATAGGGGAAAACATTGAAGAAAATAGGTGAGAGTTAAAAAAAACTACAGAATAACAAAAGCTTAGAGACTGACTCTAAGATTGTGACTCAAGAACTTAGTGTTTGAATCCTCTCTCTGCAGGAGTAGCGGGAATTAAGATCAGGGTCAAATTCAGATGTATTGTGGATGGTCAGAATAAAGTGCTCACACAACATTGAGTCACAAGATGTGAAGTACTGAGCTAATATGACATCTGAAAGACAGCCTCAGAGACAGACAATGCAGAGAGTCTACAGGTTACTCATATGACTGTCTCACACAACTTTGATACTCAAGTTACCACTTTTCATTTAAAAAAAGATGCCTGCAAGAATATAGAGTGCAGTGTCTCACCTTCCATTTCTTTCCAGTTTACTGCATCTTTCCTTTTCTCTATCACTGTAGTTGCCAAGCAGATGCCTGATGACTAGTCAAATGTGGCAGTGCTGTCAGAAACCAGCACAGGGAGGCCTGGTGTTTTTGTTTAGTTTTAACTTTACCTTGATATGGCAGCTTCTGTGCTTAGCATTTCATGAGCATTTTCTATTTTCACCCTCAAACCGATGCGAGGAAATTGGGTCTATCTATGCTTATTCCCCTTTCAGGAATGTAGAAATTGAGGCCCTGGGAAGTTCCAAAAGGTCGCAGAAGTCCTAACTAGAAGACCTTAGCTTTACTGATAATTGGTAATAGATGGAGAACCAGAGTGTAGATACTCCTTTATCCTTTGATCTAGGCACAGAGCACTATTGCCCCGTTAGTGAACTAAAGCTCATACTATGGCAAGTGCTGCTAAGTGAATGCACACTTCTCAAGTACTTCTAGGTCTTTCTCCTAGGGCCTATGAGAGGTAGTTGAGGATGGTGTTTGAATTAAGGACCTGGTGTATAGCATACTTCTGTGTACCAGCTGGGTGATTGTAAGTAAGTTACTCAACCTGTGTGTATGTGTGTGCTTTCTGATTTGTAAAAAGGGATGAGAGTATTTTCCTTACGAAGTTGGAGTGAGGATTAAATGTGTTCATATGTGTATATAAAGCACTTAGAACAGTACTTGACATATAGTGAGCGCTTCCTAAGCGTTAGATATAAATTTCTTGTTTCCATCTCAATAATTGGGGGAAAAAAACCCCTCACAACTGCCGGTTTTTCCTTATTTCCTGTTGTGTTTCATATAATCCTTTATTCTGTAGAACACATGACATCAGCATGTGTTTTCCAGTTGTGCCTGGGATGTTAGGACTATAGAGAAAACTACAGCATGGTCCCTGAGCTGAGGAGCTTGGGCAAGTGACTAAATACTGGAAAAGGGATATAGCAGGTGTTATGACAGAGCAGTGGATGCAAGATACCATAGTACTAAGTATCCATTCTGCTGGAAGAAGACTTAACAAAGGTTACAATTGTTGACCTAGGTTTTGAAGGAGAAATTTACAAGGCCAAAAAAAAAAAAAAAAAGGGGGAAAACTGTCCCAGACCCTATGACCAATACAACATTTATAGCGATATGAGAACAAGTAGCTTTTTGTTTTTGAAACTAAGTAGAGAATGAATACAGGGCAAATGTGGAGAAGAGCAAGGGTATGATATTGCAAGAGGTGGGCAAATGCCAGACATGGAGAAATTCTATCCCATACTAAGAAGCTTTAGAGAATTTTTAAACCAGAGGGACATGCTCCTCAAAGATATCTCAGAGCAATAATGGACTGTGACAATATTAATTGCAAGGGTGGCAAAGATGCCAATCTTCCAAAAATGTATCATCTTCCTGCAATTAAAAATAATTGCATTTCTTCTTGCTGGAAAAAGGAAAACGTTACTATTCCTTCTCCTTATGGGTAAAGCTGTGATTCTCTATGTAAACTCCTAGGGATTCTCTATAGGGAAAGGGGCATTACGGGAAGAATAACTTTCAACAGACAAAGAGTAAAGTTCGTCCAAGGGAGTGTTAAAAATTCATCATTATGATTACTTGGAACCAGTCTGTGCAAATGATAAATTATTCTATCCTTTCTCAATAGTAAATTATACTAATAACATTCCAACTTTATTTAGATTCTAAAAATTGGTTCGCTGGATTGTGGTGCATAGTACTGTCCATGGATATCTTTCTCTCTGTGGCATGATGTTTTTAAACAAATATTATTAAAATTAGATCAAATAATATATAAAATATATTTTAGAAAACCTAGATGACTTGAGGCTGAAAAAGTAATAGAATAAAAAAATATTCCATGTTTTATTCTCTATATTGGCTAAGAATTCCTGTTTCTCTGAGACTTGGTGATGTCTAGGTTGATGTGTATTTATTGGATTATCCAATTGTCTAACTTGGCTTGCCCCTATGTATGAAGGATTGCATGTCTACATTCTCCTTCCTCTCTCTTTCTCTCTCTCTCTCTTGTTCTCCCTTCGTTACCATTCCTCCTTTTCTTTTTTCCTAAAAAGCAAAATGATCTAATTGAGTTAGAAAAATGTCAGAATATGACCTGGCTCTGAATCCTGGATCCCTCATTGACTTGATGTGTGACTTTGAAAAGTCACTGAAGGGTTTCTGTTTTCCATTTTCTTATATGCAAAATACAGGTAATATTTATGTCATAAGTTTTCACTAAAAAAGAAATGAGCCTGCTCCTCCCCCTGCTTGTCCTTGCTCTTTCCCTCTCTCCCCCTCTTTCTGTGTCAAATAAATTAAAAAAAAAAAAAACTTAAAAAAAAGAAATGAAACAGTCTACTAATATAATTAATTACCTACCTGAAATATCAGAAATATTCAAACATTTATTGGCCCTGGATCCTAACTATGGTTTGCTTAAAATATCCAGTGATTATTGTAACTATTCATAACTTATATTACCTTAGAAATTCTCAATTGAATTATCATAGACTTGGTTACTAAAATGAATTGATGAATTCTATATGTGCTTAGGTTAAAAGAAAAAGCAGTTTCGTCACAAAAAGCAGTTTCATCAGGTTATGTTTTCCTGATACCTTAAACTGTGAATTCCTTCAGACATGGATATTGTCTTATTCATCTTTAGATTCTTGAGGTGTGGCACCTTGACCAGACACATAGCAAGTGCAAAATGTATGTTGAATGATTTTTTTAAATTAGTATTCATGAGCAGAGTCCATTTAGCCTTATAAAATCATACAGTATCTAAGCATGCTGTTCACTTCAGTGATTGAACATCAAAAAGATTATTTATAAATTACATTTTGCCACCACAGCAAAGTGATACAGGTTAACTATGTTATCTCTTTCAATGTTTTTATGAGAAATTAAGGGAGCTACATATAGTAATGCTTCATAAGTATTAGAAAACTGTTTTTGTTCTGTTTTATTTATTGTTGTTATATTTTATATTATTTTCAGGCATTGAGACCAGACCTGCTGTCAGCTGTAGCAAGGTTACGTAAGATTCAGCTGTGTATAGAGACCTGCAACCAACTTTCTGGCTCATGGTATAATGAGAATTCAAGATATGATGGAATAGATTGAACATGACTCATTTCCAGATAATTTTAAGTTGAAAGCTAATCCTAGAAGTTCCAAAAATGTCTCTAGGCAGTGACATAGTAAATGGATTCCTACATGAATGTTTTAAAGCTACATCCAGATTGCTCAATGAAGTGCACAGAACCATGCACATAGAGAAACTAATTTGTCTTACCTCCACTCCACAAATCTTTTGATATAGTTCAACAAGTATTTTTAAATCACCTGCTACATGAAGATTCAGCATGTTTTTATTTTCTCACAAGCTGACTGGAGACAATTTATTTCTCTTATCTGTGCTTCAGATTTTGTATCAACAAATAAATGGCATAAATGAATTATGAAGATTTTTCCCAGCTCTAATGTCCCAATATCTCAAGCCTGTGATTGACCCCATTACTTTGATAATATGTTATTTTTATTCTAAATTTTTTTAACTTTGAATTTTGGGGGAGACTATGTCTCTCATTTTTATGCCTCCTAATCATTGTCTAAGTCTGAAGTCTTAATAGCCTCCTCTAATATATCCAATTTCTCAATATTCAGTTCCTGACACTTTCTCACATGTCATTGTCATGGTTATATTCTTATCTACCTAGGTCCTAGAAAAGTACCTGAAGCTAGTTGACCATGAGCTAAGCTATTTTGGGAAATAACTTACATAAGCAGAAAATACTGATGTTAGGGACACTTTACAGATAATCTAATTTACTGGGTCTCAGGTTTTAGTGTGCATCTAAAGATAGAAGTCTTGCTCAAATATAGATTGCTGGACCCCACTCCCAAATCTTCCACTTCAGTTGTTCCAGATGGGACCCAATAATTTGCATTTTTAACAAGTTTTCAAAGGATGATGATGATGGGGATGATGGTCTGGAGCCACACCTTAAGAACCACTTCTCTAGGTCAACTCCTATACTAGGGACAGGTGGTGGTGTTACACAGCAAATGAGTACTAACTGAGTTCCAAAATATTGTTATGACACAATACCTAGTCCTATGTTCTCTTCCATTAAATCAATGTTTCTGATAGTATGTTCTGTGAAACATTACATATATCAGACAGAAAGTATGCATTCAAGTAAATAACTGTTATTTTGTTTATTTGCAATTGCATTTGTTCAGAATACCTTTTTCTTCACTTCTAAATACTAGGATTAATACAGCATTTAGCAAGTCTTTAATCACTAATTTTTATAAATGTATCCTTAGGTAATTTTCATTTTACTTTCATTGTTTTATAATCCATTCCATTGGTATGCTTTCAGATTGGTTTTAATTGCCCTTGTCCCTTACCAGAACTTTTCTCTTATTGTTAAAGCTGTAGTCATAAGCTACTGAAGCTCATCAGTTTCTGAGATTACTCAATTTTCAACACAATAGTATGCATTTTCCTCCAAGGTCCTGATGTCTGGTTAATATACAAAATTATTGTCCACAGGTAGGCTTCCTTTTGGCAGAAGGAAAATAAGATTGGAAATTAGTTTTTTTTTTTTTTTAAGATTTTCTATATCTGGGCCTTAATACCCTCAGTCAAGAAAGATGCTATGTGAATATCAGTCAAAGGACTGAAAAAATGATTAGTGTGCTATGCCAAAAGATAAGACAATTTAAAACAGATAGAGCTATACTAGGAAAAGTGCTTTTCTATTTATCTTTCAGCAAATTAGCCCTTGTTCTCAGACAAAAAGGAAAAACAAACTATAAATGACTCAGAAATGATGCAGTAGCTCTGCTAGAATACGTAAATCTGTATAGGGAATAGACAAATAGCTCTACATTTTTCCAAGGTAGAAAAAAGAAAAGGAAGCATGCAGAATTTGATCAAGCCAGGGAGAAAAATTCTTGCATCATTTGCACAGGCTAAGCTGGGTAATGGAAAACATGCAACTTTTGCCAGCAAAGAGACCAATGCATGAATGGTTTCCCAATTTATGTGGCTATGACCTAGGGAATTTTTTTTTAATCTCTTAGAATCTTAGTTTTCTCATCTGTAAAAAAGGATGTGAATAACACTTGTTTTTGCAAGGTTACAATGAGGATAGCTTCTCTGAATGCGAGAGGGCACCTGTCTCTTCTTATTTTGGGTACTCCCAACACTAGTCAGAGCAAAGAATGCAGGAAACTAAGCCAATTTATCCTTCAACTTTATCCCACAGAGATAGCTGTATCACCTTAAGATGGATAGCCACACTAAAATGCTGATGGGTGCTTTGCTTTATGCCTTCAAAGGTATTGTATCATTTTTTTTTAAAAAGAGTCTCATAATTAACCCAAAACTCTGTCACCGATTTTAGGAAAATAATGTCTATTTTGTAATAATCAGGTCACGTAAATATACTTTTATTTCTTCCATCTGAAGTTTGGGTTGTCTCAACTGATAAGTAGATGATCTAGCAAATATAAAATATGTTCGATCAAAGGAAAATATGAAGCAGCATGATAGAATTTGATATCCGATGGGATTATATAGTTTTTCAAAAAACCACCTTTAAGGTAAGATGGTCCTTAATGTTTTTTCACTCTGTTTCTCTCTTGCCTCTTAGATTCTTCTCTCGTTAACTTTAATGATCCTCGGTAGCAGATCAGAACAAGTAGCTCTGGTTGATTGATTTAGTTCTATACAGGTTTATTACAGACATTCACTCTGTTTACAAAGGATGGGATCTTGACCCTACTCCTCAGGCCGTGTGCACTAGAGCTCTAGGACATCTGTGTGATGTCTGTGGCCTGCCCACACAACTACTTGACTCTAGCATATGGACATCTTTGTTGGCAACTTGGCCTCATCACACACCCACACACTTCCTCTGAACAGTACTCCAGGATTAACTCAGAATGGCTATGTGCCTATTTATTTCTAAAATGTTTCAAGTCTAAACATCGTAGGAAGAAGATATGGGAATAATGTCACACTGTGAGAAAAACACAATTGCTCTGAAACCTGAACGTTTTGGAATCTGGAACTAGGCTGTGTGTGGACTCAATATGAAAGTTCTGTGATATAAATTGGATCATGTGACCATTCACTTCAAATCCTTCAATGACATGCCATTGTATTCAGGAGGAAGCTGGAACTCTTTCGTGTTTCTCAATCTCGTCTGGTCTGGGCTCTCTTGTTTTTCACATATAACCACTTTCCCTGAATAACTGTGTTCCAACTGTAGGAATTTGCCCACATTTTCTCACAAGGCCATGGTTTTTGGCCTCCAATTCTGTTACGGTACATGTTCCCTGTTATGCTTCAGTTTTTCCATTAGGCTTTGCTCAAATGTCATCAATTCTTAGAAGTATTCTTTGACTATTCTTTGATTTACCTGTATTAGGTAGTCCTCTCTCCTCATTTCTTTCACAGTACATAGCATCACCTGTCCTTGTCTCTTTACCTGGAATCCTTTTCCAATACTATGTGAATTCTATGTCCCATTCATCTCTATGTCCCTGGAGTCTATCACAGTATCTTGTACATAGGAAGTGCTCAAAAATGTTCAAAAGGAGAAAATGCCTTCACTCATCCAACATGAAGAATATTTCTTATTGTAAAAAGCCGCTCTTATCCCTTCTAACATGTGATTTTTGAGAATGCCCTCCCTTACCCCCTGACATCATTACTCCAAATTCAAAGTCATAGTCACTATTAGATAATTGTATATTGAGAAGGCATAGCCACTGTTACAGTCTAGCCTTGCCATAGATACTCTATTACTGAATAGGTGTGCTAAGGACCAGCAACATAATTATTCTTTTAGGAAATTATGTCTGTTATTTCAAGAAAAAAAATTAGTTATGGGAAAGGTGAGAATAGTGGTTGACTTTCTTTCATTATAGCATAGTTTCATATTATTTTTTTAAATATGTATGTGAGGAAACATCATATTAATTTTAATGCTTAGGGCTTCTAGGGGCCCTAACACAGCCCCAGTTTATGAAATTGAACTAATTATTCACTTTTCTGTGCCTCAGTTTGATCTTATTTAGAAAATGAGTATGCAAAACGCAACTCTCAGGGGATTTGTGAAAAGTGAATGAAATAAAGTGTATGAACAAACATTGAGCAGTTGCTGGCATATATTATTAAATATTTTATAAGTGCTACCATTGATTACTGTCCAATTGACGTCTGCCTTTACTTCTGAGAACTAAAGTTTCAGTCGTAAAAATAAGATTGCTTTCATGTAATCTTCCATAACCACTCTGCATTCATATCTAATGATGACCAGATGAACACATTTATTGAAGCTGTATTTCAACACACTGATAGTGACCTTTAAGTACTGTGTATAAATGTGGATGAATTTACGTGCATGCACATATACAATGGTCATAATATTGCATTGGGATTTTCTTAAAGTATATTTTAATCCAAGATGATTGCTTGCTTATTACGTTTGTTTTTCTAAGTGACATTGTATAGATAATGAAGCAAACTTATGGTTGAAAAATACCATCCCTCCTCCCCAGGTAGTCCTGTTTATTCCCCTTGCTTCTAAGAATTTTTTGCTTTGGATTTTAAGCATTTAAATATAAAGCTATTTTTTTCCATTTTCTTTTTTTTTTTAAGTTATGTTAACCACCATACATTACATCATTAGGGTTTTTTTTTTTTTAATTTTATTTATTTATTTGAGAGAGAGTGAGAGCTAGAGAGAGAGAGCACACACAGAAGGAGAGGGAGAGGGAGAAGCAGACTCCCCATGGAGCAGGGAGCCTGACGTGGGACTCGATCCCAGGACCCTGGGATCATGACCTGAGCCGAAGGCAGACACTTAACCAGCTGAGCCACCCAGGTGCCCTACATCATTAGTTTTTGATGTAGTGTTCCATGATTCATTGTTTGCATATAACACCCAGTGCTCCATTCAGTATGTGCCCTCTTTAATACCCATCACCAGGCTAACCCATCCCCCCACCCCTCCTCCCCTCTAGAACCCTCAGTTTGTTTCTCAGAGTCCATAGTCTCTCATGGTTCATCTCCCCCTCCGATTTCCCCCCACTTCATTTTTCCCTTCCTATTTTCTTTCTTTTTTTTTTTAAACATATAATGTATTATTTGTTTTGAGGTACAGGTCTGTGATTCAACAGTCTTACACAATTCACAGCACTCACCATAGCACATACCCTCCCCAATGTCTATCACCCAGCCACCCCATCCCTCCCACCCCACCCCCCACTCCAGCAACCCTCAGTTTGTTTCCTGAGATTAAGAATTCCTCATATCGGGCGCCTGGGTGGCTCAGTTGTTTGGGCGACTGCCTTCGGCTCAGGTCATGATCCTGGAGTCCCGGGATCGAGTCCCACATCGGGCTCCCTGCTCAGCAGGGAGTCTGCTTCTCCCTCTGACCCTCCTCCCTCTCATGCTCTCTGTCTCTCATTCTCTCTCGCAAATAAATAAAATCTTAAAAAAAAAAATTAAAAAAAAAAAGAATTCCTCATATCAGTGAGGTCATATGATACATGTCTTTCAAAAGGAATGAAATCTTGCGATTTGCAAAGATGTGGATAGAACTGGAGGGTATTATGCTGAGCTAAATAATTCAATCAGAGAAAGACATGTATAAAGCTATATGGTGAGTGCTGTGAATTGTGTAAAACACAATTCAGTGAAACTTCTGATTGGTGTATGATGCTTTGCATTTCCCCAAATGTGTCTGAAAAGAGTGAGGGTCACAGAAGTGGAATGTGGTCAGTAAATAATGCTACAAGGAAAGCATTTCATTTGGAGGATTTGAAGTACTTACTGGTCATCAGTTTACTGGTCTGTAGCAATCCCTTTTGTAGGCACTTTGGTTTATGTTGTTTTTGTTCCACACTCTTGTCTATGGGTCCTTCTTCTCTAGAGCTCAAGAAAAGAAGCAGTTGTTTTGTAGCTGATTTGGTATTTATCCTTGCCCCATCTACTTCTGTAGTATTTTTTAGAGAGCAAATCCTAGCAAGAGCATCATAGTAATAGTGCTGGGGTTAGGGAACATGTTTATCCCTGGCACATGGCCTCAGTTGCTCAATAGCTTTAGTCTGTCTTACTAAAATTTTCTCAGTCTTTTAGTTAGTATATAACACTCATGTTAACTTTGAGATATCCACATAGGACTATGACAGGACCCTTGAATCCTCTCATACAACCGTCTACCTGTTAAGTCTTCCCAGAGCTCAGTGTCTAGCCTTGGTGCAAAAGGTCAAGGATTCATTATACTTCGCAATCATCAGGGCAATAAAAGAAGCAAATTACCAAATTTCAAACTCCCAGATGAAGAGACCTTGTTTTGAAGAATTGAGGTAAGAATTTCAAATCATTGCAAGTGCTGGATTTGCTTATTGGACAGACATTTGTTCAGACCTAGTGTATGGCGTACTCCAGATTGACTGTAGAAGGCAATGCTTGATTCAGAGCCTCCCTATTCTTATTTTTTAGTTACAATAGTCAAAAGCATTTTAGGATGTTTATATATGCCATATGCTCCAATAACTTAGTGACATGTCTTATTCTGAAAAACATCATGCTTTGAACATTTCCTGCATCAAAGCATTTGTTTCTATCGATCCTTTAGCTTGGATTTCCAAACATTCTGTATTTCCTTTTATGGCCCTAATCACCTACACACACACACACACACACACACACACACACACAGAGAGGCATGCCCACACATACATGAATACATGTCCTTTCTGTAAGCAAAGAATATTGTGTGTTCAAGAATCAGCTTAGTTACCCCTTCTCCATTTAGCTTCTCTTGATCCTTGCAGACTTATAAGGATCAAATGCCATATTTATAGAACTGGCTTATAATAGGTATTTACTTATTTGTTCTTATTCATTTTTGTATATTTTAAAAAGTATTTTTTTAAAGACTTTATTTGACAGAGAGAGGCACAGCGAGAGAGGGAACACAAGAAGGGGGAGTGGGAGAGGGAGAAGCAGGCCTCCCGCTGAGCAGGGAGTCCGATGTGGGGCTCTATTCCAGGACCCTGGGATCATGACTTGAGCTGAAGACAGACGCCTAACAGCTGAGCCACCCAGGCGCCCTAAAAATTATTTTGTAGTATTTTGAAAAGTATCTTGTAGTATTATAATCACTTGATAATTATTTTCTGATTTTCTTTCATGAGAAGTAGAAATAAAATGACCCTAATGAATATGGTAGTGATACAGAGCTCTAATGTTCATTACACTTCTTTATAATATGGATATAAGTGATAATATCAATTTTGAATTCTGCTTGATGTTTTTGATGGAGGTATATTTGAGTGCACATAAAAAAATATAATCCATATTACCCACCCCAATAAAATCCCCAATGAAACAAAAAGTATAAACAAATAAAAGGCAATGACATTCCCTTATTCCTTTCTGTGTCTTGAAAACCCAGGATAGACCAATAGGTGGCTAAAAGTTTTTCTCGCGTTAACAAGCCATGTTATGGTTTAATTCTACCTTATTGGATGATATTCAAAATTATCAGAGAAATTATAAGTACATCAAAGTCTCCAAATGAATTGCTTTCCTTGTGGATACCTAGCCTATCATGTTTACATGCAGATTTTTCATTGGCCATAAAAAATCCTGAAAGGCAGATCCAATACCAACTTGGAACCACTATTAATTTGAACTAAATAAAAAGAGGTAATTTACTAAATTAACTGGCTTCCTTTTCAATCAAATATATCATTTAACTTAGACTATTAATTGTAAGGAGTTCCAGATTACTTGATAGTTGGACTTAGTACAAAAACAAACTGATTTGGGGCACCTGGGTGGCTCAGTCGTTAAGCGTCTGCCTTCAGCTCAGGTCATGATCTCAGGGTCCTGGGAATGAGCCCCGCATCGGGCTCCCTGCTCGGCGGGAAGCCTGCTTCTCCCACTCCCACTCCCCCTGCTTGTAGTCCCTCTCTCGCTGTGTCTCTCTCTGTCAAATAAATAAAATCTTAAAAACAAAAACAAACTGATTTGTAATGGATAACTTGCAGGAGAAATTGGGGCTGAGCTGAATTAGACCTGAAAATATAGGGGAAGGAGTTTACATATAGAAGAGAATCTACTGTGTTTCAGGTATAGTGTTTGCTCTCTTAACCCATTTTTTAATGCTTCCTTCAAATTTTGGAAGTATCTATTATCTTTCCCTTAAAGATTCCTCTGATATTCCCATGGTTTTGGGAAGGGATCAATCTCTCCCTGAAGAGACAGAGGATATTGATGGCCCACTAAATGGTAGAACGAATTGAGAAAATAAATGGCCTGGTCAAATAAAACAACTATTTTATAATTAGCAGGCATTTTCCAGAATAAAAGTTAAGAAGATGAAAATGAAAACTTTTTCTGCACCCTCATCCCCTTGCAGTATGAATTAACTAACATTAGAAGCAATACTCTGTAAAAAAAACAAACTTCTCTTTTAAATCCAAAGACTATTACAAAGAACAATGAAAGTCTACCATATGCAACAACATATCACCTGCATTGGGAGAAATGTGTTTGCTTTGTGTTTCAGGCACTTGCAAAAATCCCCTGTAAATCATTTCACAGGGGAAATCATTAAAACTATCCCCACCTTAATTCCACACATAGTCCCTCTCTGGATTCCCATTTTGTCCATAGTCACATTTTTTAACAGGAATCATTACAAAACCAATTATTCATCTTCAAGATCAGCTGTATTTGTTGTTTGTCACATGCTCACATTCATCCTCAAGCATAAGGGCAACTGGCTTCTAGTCTAGTCATGTTCAAATTGTAAGATCTTGTCAAACTGAACCTATCAGATTCAGTGATGGGATGGTTTTGGTCTAATTGGAGTCAGTTGTTTGTTCTAGCTCTAAGATGTTATGATTTGATCTACTCTTATCCTCTCTTTTCTCTTCTCCCTCTTCCTGTCCTCTCTCTATCCCATCCCCCTCCCTCCTACTGCACACCCCTCTCTTTTATCCTTACTCTACTTCCTAAGATCTGGACTATTAGGCTTGTGACTCTGGAATTTACTGCTCTGGATCTCAATTTCTCCAGATAAGCTCCATGGTGTCTGACCACCTTATGCTCATGTTACTAGGCTAGACACTTTTGTCCAGCTGTGAGTCATTGTTAGAGGTGTAGGAGTGAGGTGGTTAAGTATTGGGTTTGAGTTCAGAGAGACTTGGCTTTAAATGATGGCTCCTCCTCTTTCTAGCTTTGGGATATTATTAGCCCCCTTCCCCTATCTCTACTCCATTCTTCAACTTACAAAGCTTCTTGATTACTTCATTTCCTTTTCCTGTTCTAAAATCTATCTTTTCCATTACTCTTAAACTGTTCAAACTGATGTAGCCACCCTGGATATGTTCAATTTTCAAAAACACCAAAATCTTTTCTATGTCAAAACTTTTATCCTTTCTGTCCTCTGGGCTTAGATGGGCCTGCTGCTAGCTCTTGGGAAGGGACAATTCTCATGCTTCAGATTTCATGTTAAAATCTTTTCTAGACACTCACACATAGTTTTCCATCCACAGTCCCACTTTTCCTCCATAGTAGCAATCTGTTACTTTTATAGTATTTTTCTCAAATAAAAATATGTGTGTTTACTTCTTTATCTTTAATGTTATAAGCTCCACAAGGAAAGAAAGCCTGCCTACTTGGTTTACCGCTCTTACCCAGCACTAAATGGTATTCTTGGCATGTAGTAGAGATGAAATGTCTGTCAAATGAATGAATGGATTTGTGAGCTTCATCTCCCACATCTGTAAGATGGGCAAAATAACCCTGACCTCACAGTAATTTATTCATCTGGAATTAGAACTTGGTAGGCTCTCAAAAAATGGTACTTGTTATTTAACTAATAAGATCTAACTGATGAGATCAGAATGTTGGACTTGACAGGTAGAGAGAAGTGGAAGATACACCAGGGGGCAGGGATCCCTGAGAAGTTTCTCCTTTTACACCTGACATGTTATTGTTCGTATAATCCACACAGCTCCTTAGCTCAAGCCTCTGAGCTGAACTCTAATAGCAGCTCACAGAGTTCAAACAGGATCTTGGTCAGCTGTTCTGAGGCTCATCTTTGTAAGCAGGAGGCAGCTGCTGTACCTGGAATGGAAGCCAGCTTTCCTGCAATGCTCCCTTTGGCAGTTAATTTGTCATGTCATCTCTTTCTCCTAATACCACACCCTCCCCTGTAACTTGATTTGTAATCTTGAGCAAAGGCTGTTGCCTTCTGAGCCTAGGTTTTCTAATCTGTAAAGCTGGAATTGTAATAGCATTCTCACTTTTTGCATAAGATTGATGAGAAATGAAAACCGTCTCGGTTGTGTATTGTTTATATGATCCCAGGAAGTGTTTTAGCCATGCAAAGCCTCAATTTCCACATGTGTTTGGTGGAATAACAATAATCAGTTCCTCTGTGTAGTAAAAACAAATTAATACAGAATCTGTGAAATCAAATTGGCATCTATTAAATATTTTTCCTGCCATGCATATAGTATAGCTGTGGTCCTAAAGCATGCTGACCATTCTCTCTGTCTTTCTAAAGACTGGTTCGGGAAAATAACAAATGCATGCATTTCATAATTAAATAACACTTGCAAATTGATGGAAGCAATATTGATGAGGAGTTGCTGGAGAAGGCAGATATTCATGTGAGCTGGAACATAAGGGACAGCTTCATGGATGGAGTTCCATAGATCTGAATAAGGAAAAGTGGGGCACAAAAATAAGACCTCAACTTGGAGACAATCGTAGATGTAGTTTTGTTCAGTGGGGTCATCAACCAGTTTGGTCTTTTTCACTTTTGTCTGTCCTTTCTAGTTCTTTGGCCCAGAATGTGACCTTGATAGACTGACTTCCTTAATTAGAACTTTCCTGTTGCTGAATTAGCACAGAGTACCCTACTTTTTAATCCATATCTCTTTTGAGAATTGGTTAATTAATATTTGCATATTAGCTAATTAGCATTTTTTCCTTCAAGCCTCTACAAAGTATAAAGTAATTTTTCAGGTAAAACACATCAGTCACACTAGGTAAGGACGAGGATACAAGAGACCTCCTAAGAACTCACATTTGGACCTGGGCAGTGTTTTTCTCCAAGCAAGACATAGCATGAAGAACACTGGAGTGGCTGGCATTAGGTTAATGGAAACCACCTTTGTCCTTCTCTAGGACAAACAGCCAGTTCTTCCATAACTGAAAGTGTCTTCTCACTGTTAGGCCTAGATGCTAAAAGAGGCCCTCCAATTGACAAACTCTAATAGAAACAAGAAGGGCTTCAATTACAAGTTGCTGAGAATAACACTTTGTACACTGAGATGTGCACTTTCGGCATCATCATTTATTTTAAAGATAACCATGTAAACATGCTGAGAGCTGTAGTTTGTTTACTCCTGCCAGGGGTCTAGAGTATACATGGGACTGGCAGCTGTGATAGGTCAGCTAACACATGGAATGTTCATATTAATACAAAAAAAAAATCTAGCCACTATAAATGATCAGTTTCCCATTAATATCATCATTGCATAGACTTCCCACTTTCTATCAAAAAACAGCCTTTTAATCTTAATAAATTGAACTTCAAGCCTTTATTTGGAAAATAGGGCCAATAAACCTAGGGAGACCTAGGTTTCCACCAGTCCCAGGAACTCAGCTAGATGGCTATCAAACCATTCTGAACACCTGTGAGCTCAGCAGGAGATCGAAGAAGGGAATGGTGGTGGCTCTCTGAGCAGAAAAGTGACCACTTTCTGGAAGGGAGGACGTGCAGAGAAGTGAATCTGAGGCAATATTCGGGAGGATAGATGGCGGAGGAGGGGCCTCTGTCTGCCGCTTCTGGCAAGTGTTAGAGCCGCGGAGCACAAAATCGGAACTTTTAGAAGTCTGCTCTGCTGAGGGACGTCACTCCAGTGGCTAAGCAGGGGGTGGAGCCCTCGTGGGATAGTGTGGTCTCAGGACCCCAGGGGCAAAAAAAGACTGGGGGTGCCTGAGTGCGGCAGAGCTCCCAGGTATTGGAGCAGGGAAGCTGGCTGCAGAGACAGAGCCAAGGAGTGGGCTCTCAGCTCAGGGTTGCCATAAACCGTGATCCGCAGCACAGTCAGGCCACTGCTCCTCCAGCAGGGACCCAATAAGCAGCAGATCTGGGAAGACTCCTCTTCCTCCCCCGGGAGGAGCAGCATGGGAGTGCACTGCAGGGATCTGCTGGGTTTGGAGACTCCACACGGGGTCGGGTGCCAGAGATAGAAACGCTCCATCACAGGCTGGGTGAGCACAGAGTGTGGCCAGAGACTGGGGAGACGGGAGTGATTGAGTGTTTTTCTCTGGGGGCTCACTGAGGAGTGGGGCCCGGAGTTCTTGGCTCCTCCAGTGGAGATTGGGAGGCTGCCATTTTCATTCTTGTCCTCCAAAGGTGTATGGAAAGCTTGCAGGGAACAAAAGCTCCAGAGAGCAAACCCAAGCAGATTCCTTAGCCCAGACTGGGCAAGGGCAGGGCTATTCAGCCTCCGGCAAAGACATTTGGGAACCACGGCAGCAGGGCCGTCCTCCAGAAGATCAGCAAGAACAGCCAGCCAAGACCAGGTTTAATGATCAATGAGAATGGCAGAACTCCAGCACTAGGGGAATACTGCACATAGAATTCATGCCTTTTTTCTCACTGAGTCTTTAGTCTTTCAAAGTTAATTTTTTTAATTTTCTTTTTTTTTCTATTTTTTTTGAATTTTTCTTTTTCCCTTTTTCAACCAACATCTCATCCATCCCTTTTTTAAAAATCTTTTTTATTTTTCATTTTTAGTCATATTCTATCCCTTCATTGTAGTTAACCCTATTTTTGGTATATATATAAATTGTTCTCTCTTTAAAATTCTGGGATACAGTTTCTTCTAACAGACCAAAATATACCCTAAATCTCTAGTGTATGGCTTTGTTCTAGTCTCCAGCCTGATCACATTCTCTCCCATTTTTTTTTAATTTCTCTTCTTTCTTTTTTCAACCAACTTCTTATCTTATCAATTCCTTTTATGAAATCTTTTATAATTTTTATCTTTATAATCATATTCTATCCCTTCATCATATTTACCCTTATTTTTGTACATATATAAGCTTTAGTTTCTTTAAAATTTTGGGAGGCAGTTTATTCTAACAAACCAAAATACATCTAAAATCTAGTGTGTGGCGCTGATCTATTCACCAGCCTGATCATATTGGATCATATTCTTTTTTTTATTTTCTTTTTTCTTTCTTTCCCTTTCTTTTCCCCTGGTTTCAGGTCTCTTATGATTTGTTTAGTGTATATTTTTCTGGGGTCGTTGTTACCCAGTTAGCATTTTGTTCTCTCATTCATCTGTTCTCCTCTGGACAAAATGACAAGATGGAAAATATCACCTCAAAAAAAAAAAAAAAAAAAGAACAAGAGGCAGTACTGACTGCCAGGGACCTAATCAATATGGACATTAGTAAGATGTAAGAACTAGAGTTCAGAATGACGATTATAAAGATACTAACTGGGCTTGAAAAAAGCATGGGAGATACTAGAGAAACCCTTTCTGGAGAAATAAAAGAACTAAAATTTAACCAAGTTGAAATCAAAAAGGCTATTAATGAGGTGCAATAAAAAATGGAGGCTCTAACTGCTAGAATAATTAAGGCAGAAGAGAGAATTAGTGACGTAGAAGACCAAATGATGGAGAATGAAGAAACTGAGAAAAAGAGAGATAAACAACTACTGGATCACGAGGGCAGAATTCAAGAGAGAAGTGATACCATAAGACAAAACAATATTAGAATAATTGGGATCCCAGAAGAAGAAGAAAGAGAGAGGGGGGCAGAACGTATACTGGAGCAAACTATAGCAGAGAATTTCCCTAATTTGGGGAAGGAAACAGGCATCAAAATCCAGGAAGCACAGAGAACCCCCCTCAAAATCAGTAAAAATAGGTCAACACCCCGACATCTAATAGTAAAACTTACGAGTCTCATAGACAAAGAGAAAATCCTGAAAGCAGCTAGGGACAAGAGGTCTGTAACCTACAATGGTAGAAACATTAGATTGTCAAGAGACCTATCCACAAAGACCTGGCAGGCCAGAAAGGACTGGCAGGATATATTCAGAGCACTAAATGAGAAAAATATGCAGCCAAGACAAACAAAAACTAAAAGAATTTGTGAACACCAAACCAGCCCTAAAAGAAATATTGAAAGGGATCCTCTAAGCAAAGAGAGAGCCTAAAAGTAACATAGACCAGAAAGGAATGGAGATAATATACAGTAACAGTCACCTTATAGGCAATAAAATGGCACTAAATTCATATCTTTCGATAGTTACCCTGAATGTAAATGGGCTCAATGCCCCAATCAAAAGACACAGGCTATCAGACTGGATTAAAAAACAAGACCCACTGATATACTGTCTGCAAGAGACTCATTTTAGACCCAAAGACACCTCCAGATTGAAAGTGAGGGGGTGGAAAACAATTTACCATGCTAATGGACACCAAAAGAAAGCTGGGGTGGCAATCCTTATATCAGACAAATTAGATTTTAAACCAAAGACTGTAATAAGAGATGAGGAAGGACACTATATCCTACTTAAAGGGTCTATCCAACAAGAAGATCTAACAATTGTAAATATCTATGCCCCTAACATGGGAGCAGCCAATTATATAAGGCAATTAATAACAAAAGCAAAGAAACACATCTACAAAAATACAATAATAGTGGGGGACTTTAACACCCCCCTCACTGAAATGGACAGATCATCTAAGCAAAAGATCAACAAGGAAATAAAGGCTAAATGAATGCCTTAAACTTATGAGTAAGGAAAATAACGATTCAGGGTGACGCCTAAATCCTCACTGCTAATGTGAGACGAATTTTTGAGTGGGTAAAGGTTGCCCCTAAGGTGACCCGCCTACTTTGCGGGATGCCTGGGAGTTGCGATCTGCCCACCCCCCCCCCTTTAACACTGAAAGAGTAGATGGACTGGTGGAAGTTGGCAAGCGAGTTTGGAGGGATTTCTTTCTTTTCTAAGAAAAGAAAGTTCTTGTGTTCTTTGGGGAGGGGTGGCATCAGCCACTACCGTTTAAAAAAAAAAAGACTAAATGACACACTGGACCAAATGGACTTCACAGATATATTCAGAACATTCCATCCCAAAGCAACAGAATACACATTCTTCTCTAGTGCCCATGGAACATTCTCCAGAATAGATCACATCCTAGGTCACAAATCAGGTCTCAACTGGTACCAAAAGATTGGGATCATTCCCTGCCTATTTTCAGACCACAATGCTTTGAAACTAGAACTCAATCACAAGAGAAAAGTTGGAAAGAACTCAAATACATGGAAGCTAAAGAGCATCCTACTAAAGAATGAATGGGTCAACCAGGAAATTAAAGAAGAATTAAAAAAATTCATGGAAACCACTGAAAATGAAAACACAACTGTTCAAAATCTTTGGGATGCAGCAAAGGCAGTCCTAAGAGGAAAGTATATAGCAATACAAGCCTTTCTCAAGAAACAAGAAAGGTCTCAAATACACAACCTGACCTTACACCTAAAGGAACTGGAGAAAGAACAGCAAATAAAGCCTAAATCCAGCAGGAGAAGAGAAATAATAAAGATCAGAGCAGAAATCAATGAAATAGAAACCAAAAGAATAGTAGAACAGATCAACTAAACTAGGAGTTGGTTCTTTGAAAGAATTAATAAGATTGATAAACCCCTGGTCAGACTTATCAAAAAGAAAAGAGAAAGGACCAAAATCAACAAAATCATGAATGAAAGAGGAGAGATCACAACCAACACCAAAGAAATACAATTATAAGAACATATTATGAGCAACTCTATGCCAGCAAATTAGATAACCTGGAAGAAATGGATGCATTCCTAGAGATGTATCAACTACCAAAACTGAACCAGGAAGAAAGAGAAAACCTGAACAGACCTATAACCACTAAGGAAATTGAAGCAGTCATCAAAAATCCCCCAACAAACAAAAGCCCAGGGTCAGATGACCTATTCTTCTGAAACTGTTCCAAAAAATAGAAATGGAAGGAAAACTTCCAAACTCGTTTTATGAGGCCAGCATTACCTTGATCCCAAAACCAGACAAAGACCCCATCAAAAAGGAGAATTTCAGACCAATATCCCTGATGAACATGGATGCAAAAATTCTCACCAAAATACTAGCCAATAGGATCCAACAGTACATTAAAAGGATTATTTACCACAACCAAGTGGGATTTATCCCTGGGCTGCAAGCTGGTTTAACATCTGCAAAGCGATCAATATGATAGAATACATTAATAAAAGAAAGAACAAGAACTATATGATCCTCTTAATAGCTGCAGAAAAAGCATTTGACAAAGTACAGCATCCTTCCTTGATTAAAACTATTCATAGTGTAGGGATAGAGGGTATATATCTCAATATCATAAAAGCCATCTATGAAAAACCCACAGCCAATATTATTCTTAATGTGGAAAAACTGAAAGCTTCCCCCCTAAGGTCAGGAAACGGCAGGGATGTCAACTATTACCACTGCTATTCAACATAGTATTAGAAGTCCTAGCCACAGCAATCAGACAACAAAAAGAAATAAAAGGCATTCGAATAGGCAAAGCAGAAGTCAAACTCTCACTCTTTGCAGATGTTGTGATAGTTTATGTGGAAAACCCAAAAGACTCCACCCCAAAACTGCTAGAACTCATACAGGAATTCAGTAAAGTGGTAGGATAGAAAATCAATGCACAGAAATCAGTGGCATTCCTATACACCAACAACAAGACAGAAGAAAGAGAAATTAAGGAGCCGATCCCATTTACAGTTGCACTCAAAACCAGGAGATACCCAGGAATCAGTCTAACCAAAGAGGCAAAGAATCTGTCCTTAGAAAACCATAAAATCCTCATGAAAGAAATTGAGGAAGACACAAAGAAATGGAAAAATGTTCCATGCTCATGGATTGGAAGAACAAATATTGTGAAGATGTCAATGCTACCTGGAGCAATCTACACATTCAATGCAATCCCCATCAAAATACCATCCACTTTTTTCAAAGAAATGGAAGAAATAATCCTAAAATTTGTATGGAACCAGGAAAGACCCCGCATAGCCAGAGGAATGTTGAAAAAGAAAAGAAAAGCTGGTGGCATCACAATTCCAGACTTCTAGCTCTATTACAAAGCTGTAATCATCAAGAGAGTATGATACTAGCTCAAAAACAGACACATAGATCAATGGAACAGAATAGAGAGCCCAGGAATGGACCCTCAACTCTATGGTCAACTAATCTTTGACAAAGCAGGAAAGAATATCCAATATTTCCATTTGCCTGTCCAAAGACAGTCTCTTCAACAAATGGTGTTGGGAAAATTGGACAGCCACATGCAGAAAAATGAATCTGGACCATTTCCTTACACCACAAACAAAAATAGACTCAAAATGGATGAAAGACCTCAATGTGAGACAGGAGTCCATCAAAATCCTAAAGGAGAACACAGGCAGCAAGCTCTTTGACCTCAGCTGCAGCAACTTCTTCCTAGAAACATTGCCAAAGGCAAGGGAAGCAAGGCAAAAATGAATTACTGGGACTTCATGAAGATAAAAAGCTTTTGCACAACAAAGGTTAACAATCAACAAAACCAAAAGACAACCGACAGAATGGGAGAAGATATTTGCAAATGACATATCAGATAAAGGGCTAGTATCCAAAATCTATAAAGAACTTATCAAACTCAACACCCAAAGGACAAATGATCCAATCAAGAAATGGGCAGAAGACATGAGCAGACATTTTTCCAAAGAAGCAATCCAGATGGCCAACAGACACATGAAAAAGTGCTCAACATCACTCGGCTTCAGGGAAATCCAAATCAAAACCTCAATGAGATACCACCTCACACCAGTCAAAATGGCTAAAATTAGCCAGTCAGGAAACGACAGATGTTGGCAGGGATGTGGAAAAGGGGAACCCTCCTACACTGTTGGTGGGAATGCAAGCTGATGCAGCCACTCTGGAAAACAGTATGGAGGTTCCTCAAAAAGTTGAAAATAGAGCTACCATACGACCCAGTAATTGCACTCCTGGGTTTTTACCCCAAAGATACAAATGTAGGCATCTGAATGGATACCTGCACCCCAATGTTTATAGCAGCAATATCCACAATAGCCAAACTGTGGAAAGAGCCAAGATGTCCATTGACAGATGAATGGATAAAGAAGAAGTGGTATATATATACAATGGAATATTATGGAGCCATCAAAAAAACCGAAATCTTGCCATTTGCAATGATGTGGATGGAACTAGAGGGCATTATGCTAAGGGAAATAAGTCAATCAGAGAAAGACTTGTATCATATGATTCACTGATATGAGGATTTCTTAATCTGAGGAAACAAACTGAGGGTTGCTGGAGTGGTGGGGGGTGGGAGGGATGGGGTGGCTGGGTGATAGACATTTGGGAGAGTATATTCTATGGTGGGCTCTGTGAATTTTGTAAGACTGATGAATCACAGACCTGTACCTCTGAAACAAATAATGCATTATATGTTAAAAAAAAAAAAGAGAGAGAGAGAGAGAAGATAGTAGGAAGGGAAAAATGAAGGGGGGAGAGGTCAGAGGGGATGGCACACCATGAGAGACTATGGACTCTGAGAAACAAACTGAGGGTTCTAGAGAGGAGGGAGTGGGGGGGTTGTTTAGCCTGGTGGTGTGTATTAAAGAGGGCACGTATTGAATGGAGCACTGGGCATTTTACGCAAACAATGAATCATGGAACACTACATCAAAAACTAATGATGTAATGTATGGTGATTAAGATAACATAATAAAATAAAATTTTTTAAAAAGTGTAGCTATTTTCTTTTAGGAACCCGAAGTATAATATGGGAGATAATTTTTTAATATACAAAACCCATTTGTTATATAGTTGAAAAAGGAAATGTGCTATAAGGCTACCGAAGAGTCAGATATTTTCTCAGGATTTCAGCAAGAAGCAGAAGATACCAAACAGGCTCACATATGCTCACTGATTTGCTTTATAGTCAGAGAAGTCCAATCCCTTTATACCAGTGTCAGAGCTGGCTACATAATTTACAGTGCCCAGTGCAAAATGAAAATGTGAGAACTGACCTTTGTTCAAACATATAAAATTTTTCCTTTCTTCTGGGGACTTTTTCTCAACCTGTCATGGTGTGTTTTATTTGCTTTTAATGTCACACTCCTTCAGGCAAGTGATACTCCTGGGGCATGTGCAGACCTTCATAGGCTCCCAGGCTCCACCCTGCAAATCAGCTTGTATGTGTGACCCGCCAGCTGGCAGATCCCCCCTCCCAACCAGCCATTCCCAGTCAGAGTGAGAAGTAGATCCAGGCATCTCCTCTTCCCATGTGTCTGCTGACCCCTTACCCATGGGAATGGGCCACGGACAGGTGATTGCAGCTTTTGCCCTGGAATGTACACCTTGCTGAGGGATGGGCCGAGGGTCATCCTTTAAACTGTGGTCAGCTGCAGGCAGGGAAGGTGCTGCCATGTCCCAGCCTGAGACCCTGCTAGGCTCACATATCTAACCTTGATTCTCCCTATACCCATGCCCAGGCCCATGCCAGGGGTGCAGAAGGAAGGAAGGAAGGAAGGAAGGAAGGAAGGAAGGAAGGAAGGAAGAAAAGAAGGAAGGAAGGAAAGAAGGTAAACTTATTACCTCCCTTGACATGGCTTTCTCTCTCTCTCTCTCTTTCTTCTTTCTCTCTCCTCCCTCCCTCCCTTCCTTCCCCTTCTTTTCTTTTCTTTTTTTTTTTTTTGAGGGAGATAATAAGTTTATTGAATAGACCTGCAAGGGAGCAGCCAGCTGGACAGCAGAAGAGAAACTGTCCACCTTTCTTTCTGTCTGTCTTTCTGTCCTCCCTCCTTTCCTTCCTTCCTTTCTTCTTTCCTTCCTTCCTTCTTTCCTTCCTTCCTTCCTTCCTTTTTTGTTTCTCCCTCTTCCTTAGGGTATCTCTTAGCCTTGGGATATAATTGTTTAAGAAATCACTGGGAGGAAAATTCAGATAACTGAGAGAATCTATAGCAACATACTTTATGTAATCGATGATGTGTCAACAATATCCTCAAAATGAAAAAGCTGTAGCACATGATCTGTTGCATTAAGCAGAAGCCAGCTCCTACATGCATTTATCTAAATCTGGAAACGCATTCTCTAGTACAGGCAAAGCAGATGTATACAGAGGAGTGTTGTTGGCTCAGGGGCAGAAGTTCTGTAGGAGCTAACTTGGCTAGCCTCCTTGGTTTGGAGTGAGTATCAGAAGTTTGAGGCAATAAAACAGTACTAGAGATCAGGTATCTATCTGGGGGTTGGTATGGTCTTGCCCTTGACTTTGAGCAAGTTTCTTCACACATAAGAACTTCTATGATTCATCTAGGAATAGCTTGGAAGAGGTAAGTGATGAATGTGTAACTATTATAATTGTATATGTGTAATTATACCTTTTGTTTTCAGAGCAGAGGCAGCTCCCAGGAAACTGTTACATACCAGAGTGAGGTGAATCTACTGTCTATTGTGGAAACATAACTGTGTCATTGAAATAAATCTCCTTTATCTTTCACTGGATTCTGTGCATCCAGTTTAATTTTTAGGGGAAAATAGATATAGATAAATCAAACCAGATTGCTTCTGGATTTCAAAATACCCGGTTATGGACTTTATGTTTGCATCCTCCCAAAATTTGTATGTTGAAGTCCTAATTCCCTATCTGGTGGTATTTGGATGGAGCATTTGGAAGGTTTATGAGGGCCAATAATGAGAAAATGAAGATGGAGCTCCCATGATGTCATTAGTTTCTTTATAAGAAAAGGAAGAGAGCCCTCTCTCTCACTCTCTTCACCATGTTAGCACACAGGGAGAAGGTGACATCTGTAAGCCCAGAAGTTTTCCCTTACCAGGAATCATATCTGTTAGCACCTAGATTTTGGACTTCCAGACTCCAGAACTGTGAGAAATAAATGTCTCTTGTTTAAGCCACCCAGTCTCTGGTATTTTATTGTAGAATCCAAAGCTGACTAAGAGAGTCCCCTAAAACTTTTTGAAAGGAGGCTGGGTTTTGATTTATAAAAACTTTCTGAACTGAGCTTTGTGCTCAGATAGATTCTGATGATGTGATCATTTGTTGTTCTAGACTCAAGGAAAATTTCTATATTTTGATGAGCTATTTATTACTGGATTCCATAATTGTCCTCTTTATTAAATATAAAGCAAATATATAGACTATGAAATTTATCTATCTTAAAACATACTTTCAAAACTGTATGTTGACCATATAAATTGTACTTATTTATTTATTCATTTTTAAAAGATTTATTTATTTATTTTAGAGAGAGAGAGCACAAGCAGGGGGAGGGGCAGAGTGAGGGAGGGAGAGAGCGAATTCTCAAGCAGACTCCCCATTGAGTGCAGATTCTGATGTGGGACTATCCCAGGACTCTGAGATCATCATGATCTGAGCTGAAATCAAGAGTCGGCTGCTTAACTGACCTGAGCCCCATATAAATTAAATTGATAAGATTTGTCTATTTGGATTAGTCTGATGGCTGACCCTATCATTAGTCTAGGTAATTGAAAAACTTTAAGATTGACACTTTCAAAGCATCAGGTGTTAGTTTAACTAAAATAATCTGTGTTATATCCAGATAAATCTTTAGTCACTGACAATTGTTTGTGTTTTTCTGTTTGCTTTTAGCTATTTAATACCAGGAAGGGATTTAACAAATGTATTCTTCAGATAAGAAGCAGAACTTACTTTTTTTTAAAGTATTGTTAAGATGGAAGTGTTATTCAGAAGTACAGTTCATTTATTTAATATTATTTTTCTCTCAAATGTGGGTGTTAGCTGCCAGTTGATCTTTAATTTCCATATAATCTGATACAGGGGTACACATGGCTAATTTAGAAATTATATTAACTTGGAAAAAGGTGCCTGGATACCCCAAAAATAGTATAAGAGGGAAACACAGGACTCTTCACATTGGCATTAACACAGGATTGAGTTATTCAGGCAATTAGAAAAACAGAATGATTTAATGAAGATAAGATATCACATAGGACATGATATTGAAATAAGACAGAGAAAGGTTACTTACTTGACTTTAAAACACATTGAAATCCATTATATTGGATTTAGATCAGGGACCAAGAGATAGAACTGCAACTTCCTCAAGATGCTGAGTAGATTAAGCAATGACCTGGCACTGCAGTTTGCAGATATTTCCCTGATGGTTTTTTTTTCTTCCTTATTGAGCACAGTATTTCCCTCTGAGTGCTAACACCAAAAATATCAAGATGTTATTCAGAAAACATCTGTTGTGGCACTGTACCTGGTATATTTAAGATCCAAGGTAGATAACTTTTTTTTTTTTTAACTGACTGAGCCACCCAGGTGACCCACATGTTTTTCATTCTTATGTTTTTTTTTTTAAGATTTTATTTATTTATTTGAGAGAGAGAGAGAATGAGAGAGAGAGAACACATGAGAGGGGATAGGGTCAGAGGACGAAGCAGACTCCCTGCTGAGCAGGGAGCCCCATGCGGGACTCGATCCAGGGACTCCAGGATCATGACCTGAGCCGAAGGCAGTCGCTTAACCAACTGGGGAGCCACCCAGGCGCCCCAAATAACTTTTTAACACATTTATTTTTAGGGGTAACCATGTAATGAAGTAAATAATGATAATGGACAGAAAAGAAATATAGTGAAAATTTCCTTTTATTGAAATATTAATATGTAATATAATTCCACAAGTGTAAACAAATGAAATATTATAAAGGGAAAATTGAATTGTACTTTTAAATTAATATTTTTTATTTTTATTTTATTTTGTTTTTTTTAAAGATTTTATTTATTTATTTGAGAGAGAGAGCGCGCATGTGAGCGCAAGCTGGGAAGGGGTAGGCACAGAGGGAGTGGGAGAAGCAGACTCCCCGCTGAGTAGGAAGCCAAATGCTGGCTTCATCCCAGGACCCTGGGGTCATGACCTGAGCCAAAGGCAGACTGAGCCACCCAGGTACCCCAGAAATTAGTATTTTTTTAAAAAAGGAAAAAAACTTACACCTACACATTACTAGCATAGTAA
The DNA here is from genome assembly GCF_002201575.2 of Neomonachus schauinslandi. Classification (NCBI taxonomy): domain Eukaryota; kingdom Metazoa; phylum Chordata; class Mammalia; order Carnivora; family Phocidae; genus Neomonachus; species Neomonachus schauinslandi. The sequence goes on along the minus strand of NC_058413.1, from coordinate 61,057,092 downwards.
TAAATTACATTGTCTGTTTTTAGGCCCTGACTTCTGCAAATTTGTCAGTGAGTACATCAAAATTGATCTTCTCTAATATTCATGATCAGTAGCCAGTATCACTAGATAATATCAATCTGCCTTTGCTTATAGTTGATAAGAAAATACTTTTTATTCATTTTTGAAGTTTTGTTTACATATATACTTATGCATTTACATATATCATATACTATGTATTTATATATATAACTATATGTTTCATATATAATATTCAGAGAGAGTGAAAGAGAGAGAGAGAATGAGAGTCTGGCAGAAATTCACAACAAATCCCAGTTTCAAATATCTTCCAGAAATTTTAGTACTCTCTCTGTGTTTATTTCTTTGTAATAGGTTTCAGACACTTGTAACGTCTTTACCATTCAAAGAATTTCAACAGAAATATAAAATCCAAGTAGTCACAAGCAATGATAGAACTAAAGTGACTTAAGTTGCATTTGATTGTCTTTATATAACCACTGTGTTATCATTGCTTATTTTGAATTGATTGTTTAATGTAGGACTATATCGTAGTAGTAGTGCTCTTTGGTCTCTTTTTATCTTTTCTTCAAATTTCTAGTATATCCATAATAATAATGAATCTAACCACCAAGAAGAAATTCTGTGAAGATAGAATGAGAGGTGAGATGCAAAAATTCTTTGATACAATTAATAGATCTAAACACATTTTAGGTATGACTGTTGTTAATGTTATTTCATAGTAACTGTTGAAGAGAAATAAAAATAAGTTGTATCATTATTATGGATAATATTGAAACACAAATACTACCTTCCTGCAAAAAGCATTTTTTTTTTTTTGCTGATTGGGAAATTTAACTTTAAGAAAATAAAATTTGTATATTTATAAAAGAAATGTAGTCAGTGTGGACTAAAATATAGGCTAGTACATGTAATAGAGAATAAAAGAAAAGGGTCATCCATGACTTTTCTTTTCCCTTCCTAGAGAAAACTGTTGTTAGCATTTTGATGTAGGGGAAGCTTTTCTGAAGGACATTAAGCTCAAGGAATCAAACAAAGCACAGACTCAGGGTGCTTCTTTTCTTAGAAAGCAGTATATTCTGATTGTTCATACTCACATCTAAAGTTCAGAGTATCATGTTGATTCTGCACTGCGTAAGAAATACCAGTGTGATGGAGTGAAATTTGCCCACCAAACAATACTCGGGAGAGCAATGCCTTGTGTATCGTCTGCAAATCGTGTTAGAAAATCTCTCCAGGAGACACTATAGGAAGTGCCTCGGCTGGATGACATTGCTGTCCAGTGGAAAGGGCAGCAGAAGAAAATTTCAGGGGGTCAGGGTGCTGTCTGTGACATTAACCATGGCCTTGGAGAATGATGAATTTGGAAAAGCCTCTCAGCAGAACCTACCTTCTCAATATAAGGATGAGAAAACTAAGGCTCAAAGAACAGAAAGGGCTTTCCTACACTTTTACAGACTAGATTCTAACAGCTGGAAAATTTAAAAATCTGGTTTGCTCAGCTCTTTTTTCTGTTTAAAGAGCTGGGGACAAAGGTGGATAGAAGAAAGTGGGGTAGAGCCAGGTTGTGGTCAGCAGAATGGGGGGTCAGAAGAAAGGACTGAGCTGTTCACTGTAGCTGCTTAGTTTTGCCTGAAGAAGAGAGAGCAAGTAGGAGACTCAGTGTAAATACAATATGAACTGTGATGGCATCTTCAGGGACTCTGAATAAACTGATGGAATTTGTGGTCAAGCTAAGATGCTTATTTGAGCTATTATAAACACCTTATTAAATGGTCGCATTTTTTTACATGATAATGTCCAAATAAAAATCATTTGCCATCATCTCTGAGATGATTTCAAAGCTTTTCCCATTTCTTATTTAAAATAGTGTACCTAGGTCTAGTCTAGGTCTAGAATAAACAGGTATTGACAATTTATCTTCCTAGGTAAAGAAGTCTTAATATTGTTGGTTGCTTAATAGTCAGCACCAAATAAATAAATAAATAAATAAATAAATAAATAAATAAATAAATAAA
>NC_058413.1:61027170-61055049 GCF_002201575.2 Neomonachus schauinslandi | reverse complement strand
AAATAAATAAATAAATAAATAAATAAATAAATAAATAAATAAATAAATAAATAAATTCAACATCGTACTTTCTGTGAAATTTCACTGAAGAAACAACTATCAAAGAATGCTAGATAGTTTATCTATTTGTCTATCTTTCTTCAGGAGGAACTAGGTCACTAAAATTTTATGGCAGAAAATTTTTCTCTTTTGAGTACTGGAGATATTTGTAGAATATTTGTAGTATCTAAACCATACTGAAATATTGATTGTAACACTTTTATTTTTAAATAATTTTAATTACCTGGTTTTTAAAAAAGGTAATGAATATGAAGTAAATTTTTAAATATAGTAAATCCTAAAATAAGACAGATACCAAAAATGAATAGGCAGGGATGCCTGGGTGGCTCAGTCAATTAAGCGTTTGCCTTCGGCTCAGGTCATGATCCTGGGGTCCTGGGATCCAGTCTTGAATTGGGCTACTTGCTCAGCAGGGAGCCTGCTTTTCCTTCTGCCTGCCACTCCACCTGCTTGAGCTCTCTCTCTCTGACAAATAAATAAAATCTTTAAAAAGAAAAGAAATGAATAGGCAAAGAAAAGTGGAAAGAAAAATGAGGGTTTAGAAACATGGGTAGATGCAGTTAAAAAATATCCTAGGAAACTAAAAGGTATAAATCAAGGGATACTCACAGAGCAAGCAAAAAGTATACATTAAGCCTTGACTATATTTAGCATATATGTGTAGTATTAAATGTGAGGATTGTTAAAACAAACTTTATCATCACTGTGTATATTTATAGACTTTTAATAAAAGATTTATATTGCAGCTTCACAACCGTAAGTCTCATAAACATAAGGTTTTATTTTCAATATTTGAGATTGATGGAATCAATTTGAGTTTTAATTCCACCTAACATACCAGGCCTCTAACTCATTTAAAAGTCAGCAACTTATAAATGTAGTGTTGATCCTTATGATTAATTTAAAGTCTTATCCAATATCCAATAATATTAATGATTCTACTTGCTGAATTGAGTGCTAAAGTGTTCTACTAAAAGTGGAAGTACATTTCCTAAATAGTTTGTATTTACGTTTACTACTATGGTTTTACAAGACTTTTGATTGTTGAAACTGTAACATTAAATATTGCATTTACTCATTACAGACCTCAAAACATTGATTGTTGAAATTTCTTGTAATAGAATATTGAAATCTCAAGTAAGTATGAATAAAAGACATTAAACTTTTGGCAATCAATGTAGCTTAGAGCTAAATTTTGCTTGTCATTCCATGTAACTTGCATAACTTTCACAGTCTTCTGATACCTTTAAATATCTCTTCCCTTCTCTATGTCTCATCTTCTGAGTATCACAATGTTATTCAAACTTTCTGTTCAACTATACAAATATAATAATTTCCTCTCTGATAATATTTAGTAGATGATGGGCTAACTCTGAGTGCATGCTTCACATAGGAGTCCATTATTTCCTGACTTATTCCTCATGATTAATCAGCTCTACCATTATATAATCTTTTTCCATTGATCTTATTCAGTATCTGGAGGCATGTGGATAAAGGAGATTAGTCTAGTGTTAATAGTATACTATAGTTTCTCTCTGTATCCTTGTTTCTTAGCAAATTTCCTAATCATAGCAGGGCTGTAAATTGTTAGTTGGTGAATGAATGAATAGAATGAGTGAATGAGTGGGGGAAGCTATTTTCCTATAAAAAGGTAGTGATCAAATGGAAGACTGACTTAAAATCATAGCTTCTGGGAATTCATGAGTTTTACCAATGTCATTTCACAGAAGAAAAAACAAGTTTCAACAAGTTTGTATGATTTGTCAAGGCTTTGAAATAATAAATCCACTTCTATAATCCAAGTGAATGACTAATCTGTAGCCTAATTTTCTATTTGAAAACAGTGTATTTTTATTCTAGAAGTGTCAGATAATTTTAATGTTCTGCTTTTCCATCTGTCATATTTAGTATAAGGTCATAATTCAGTCAAATGGCATATATTATTTCTCTACACTACTGAAAATAAAAAATTCACTGGATAACTAAAATTAAATTGAAAGAGGTGGTGGGAATTAATGCCTACTATCACTCTATGTGCTTAGCCTTAGCCTCACCCCTCACTGTTCCATAGTGGTCGTCTAGTCATTGGGGAAGGGGGGCAGCCCTGCTATGTCCTGAATTCAGTTAAGTATTCATAGATAGCAGCTGCCTTCACACCATTAATCAATTTGGTTGTATGCTATACATTTTAGGGTAAGGACTGGAAACTATACAGGGCAACATGATCCATCTAGCTCAAAAAGGTTTTGTATGACCATATTCCATTTCATCCTCTTTGGGGAGGATAATCTGCAGTCTGCCTCAATCCACATATACACATTTGTATCGAATACCTACTATATGCTTCACATGGGCTCAAGTAATAAGACAGGTTAAGTTTATGCCTTCATAAGTCCCTTTCTGCAGATGCATATGGACTTCTCAAGACTTTCTCTTTCCTGCATCTTTGATTCCCATAAGGTATTTCTCTGTCTTTCAGAAACTGGGAGAATATCTGCATTTCTGCCCTGCTCCCACCTAATAACATTCGTGGTCATGTGTAAAACTTCTGGAGCAAAGGTGCCTGAATTCAAGTTGTGTTTTTACCTCTTACTAATAGAAAATCTTGGGCAAGCTATCTAACCTTTCTGGGCCTCAGTTTCCTGAAACCTAAAATGAGGATAAAATTATGCCTAGTTTATGCTTTTATTTGTTTGTATGGCACATGGTACATACCACAACAATGTTACCATTGTCCTTATCAATTTGATTTCTGTTTTCTGCAACTGACCATCTTTATTTTAGATGGGTTTACTAAGACTAATACAGCTGCAGTGTATAGAGTCTATCCCATGAGGCTAGAAATGCCCATGTTGAAACTCCCATTGGGCTTTTTTTAATAATGAAAATTTGAAACAAAAAATGCAATTAGAAAATAAATGCAAAAACACCCCTTTATCTATTATTCAGAATTAACAAGTATTAGCATTTTCCATTCTAGCTCCTGTTGTTTGTTTTCATTTTATTAATAAAGAAGAACACTTAAGATAAAGTTAGTATCTCCTTTTTACCCCTTCAGAGTATATTGTTCTCTCACTTTCAAGAAGAAAATATTTTACTGGATTTGGGATTTGGTGTGTGCATTTTTAATTCATGTTAAAGTATAGTTTTATTTATTTAGTCATAAAATATATTTTTACAGTTTTCTTAAAATAAACATTAAAGAGTAGGAAAAAAATGTATTTTTTTCTGGGAATGTGAAGTGCAAGGCTATTGGTAGATCGGGCCTGATAGTAGCAGCATGAAGGAATCATAGAAGAGGCCTACCTGAAAACAAGGCCAAACAGAAGCACACAGAGCTGGGAGAGAACAAGAACTCTGATTGTATCATTTGAGCCTCTGGATCCATCTATGCTGAAAGCTACTTCTTTTTTTTTTTTTTTTTTTTGGACCTCTAGTTATAGAGGTCACAAATTCACTTTTGTCTTAAGATAGTTGGGTTTCTGTCCTTTTAAAGTAAAGGAATTCTGCTTGGTATATTTAGTATTGTTGAGTGATCACCATATTGTAGTGCAAGCTTTATGTATATTAACAAATTTAATTCTCACAAAATGCCAACATTTATATTATTATTTTGAATTTATGAATGAGAAAATTTAGATGGAAGAAGCTAAATGATTAGCCTGAGGTCACACAGTTGATGCTGTGGGATCCAGTTCTTTGAAATCTTTTTATCTGATTCAGAAGCCTGTTTTCTTAATCATCATATCAACAGTGCAAACTGACTTCACACACCTCCAGGTGTCAACTGCCTTTTACCTTTGAGACAATTCAGGGAGAGATCTATGACCCCTTGAAGGTCAGAGACTTTGAAGTTTCTCCATGAGTCAATTATTTTTGCCTAAAGTTTACTAATGGGCTAATAAATAAAATGCACTCATGGTTTTCAGTCATAAGGAGATCTGATTGTATAGTTTAGTATTCACAGATAATAGTAATTACAGTAGTAATGATACTTTCTAAGGTAGCACTATTAATAGAAAAAAAAGGAAAAAAAGTACTCTCTTTGGATCCCATGATTCTGAATTAAATCAGATGCACTACTAAATACTTGTGTGGCCTTTCCAAATTATTTGAGTTCTTAAATAAGACTTAATATTCACCCAATCATGAATATCTTTTTAAGTCAAAAATAAGATAAAGACCTAGAGCACTGTAGCTTCCAAACAAGCATCAATTTTTATTTCCTGAGATCTCTATACCCTTTACAAAGATAATTTCATTACATCAATTATTTCATATGTTATCTGCCAATAAAATATTGCCCTGCTGATTGATCATCCTACGTTCATGAGATAAGAAAAGAAAACACAATGAAAAGTTAAACTAGGTAAACAAACAAACTAAAAAGCCCATGACCTAAATTCAATAATATTTGTATATGCTTGGGATATTGTTGACATAGCCTTAGTATGTTCATATCCACCTCTCTATAATGGTGATGTTATTATCTCAGAGGAGACGATTTAATAAGCTGTTTTCAGCCTGGAAAAAAAAAATGGAATGAAACCTCAAAGACTGTTTCTAAGAATCTCTAAAGGTCAATGCAATAGCAAACAGAGAACACCTAGATATCACGCACAAAATTGCCCTTTAGAAACAAAGAATATAGCCAATTAAATTGCTGCTGGATGTCAACTAAACTTGCATATGGTGACATCAATTGGATTTGAGTAACTTCGAAAGAAGGACTACAGTTTTTCTCCTGGGTTAATTCCAATGGCAGAATTCACAAAGGCATATTTTAGGACAACAGTTTATCTTTAATTTATTTTACATTTCTCATGTCTAGAATATTTAATTTCCTTATGCTGTGAATTTTAGTGCAAAGGCTTTAGTCTCTGTTGTCCAAATTATATACCCCGACTAGATGATGTCTTATTGAGTATATAGGAAGACATATATTTTTTTGTTCCTTTCATTTTCTATATATTATGCCAAAAAATGTTAACACACCATATGCAACCTAATTTGGGATGCCTCTCCAAATGACACATCAAGCTCTATCCTTTGTAGCAATTCATTATTAAAATATAAAGTTAAAGTTTACCTCAGCAGGGAAAGAAGAGTGTCAGTCAATTGTTTCCCCATTTTATGTTATATTATCAGCTAAGTAGGACATGGTATGGTCATATTTTACTTAATATGTATGTTAATGTACAAAACAAAACTTTGTACCTAAGTCATAGTAGTTACTCAAAAATGTTGAACACCAAACTCCAATATATGTTTGATAATAAACATTTGTTAAATTGAATTGATCAATGTATTTCTAAACTAGTTTACTCACCTACTAAAGAATTTTATGAAACCCACAAGTCCTTACCTAAGAAAACAGAAACAGATTTTTCACAGAACATTTTACAAATAATTTCAAGGGAGATACAAATTCTCTATGGGTCCATATACACAAATAATTTTTAAAGGATTAAAAAATGTTTAAAGACACTCATACAAAGTCAATAAATCCTCATAACAATGTCTGCTTTTTTTTTTTTTAAGATTTTATTTATTTGACAGAGAAAGTGAGAGACAGAGACAGAACATGAGCAGGGGGGAAGAGGCAGAGGGAGAGGGAGAAACAGACTCCCCACCAAGCAATGAGCCCGACACGGGGCTTGATCCCAGGACCCTGGGTTCATGACCTAAGCCAAAGGCAGACACCCAACTGACTGAGCCACCCAGGTGCCCAAACAATGTCTGCTTTTTAATAAATTAAATCTTAGGTTTATGACAAAGGCATCACTCTAGATCATTTACAATTTCTAATGCTACAGTGTTTGAGAATTAGGGTAAGTGCTTTTGTAAAATTTGTAAAACATTAATTGGACTGCTAAGAAATTGAGCAACCTAAATCTAGCAAAATAATTTTTATTTCTTTTTTCTTTATTAAAATGTTTGCTGTCCCTGTCCTTGCCTCTATAAATATGGACATTGATGTCCAATTCTTTTATTACTCAGATCATGTATCTTAGGCTCAGTTTATAAGATCATGTTCCATTTTGTGATGCTATAGTGAAAAGGGCAAAAATGATCAAAAACCATCCTATGAAAGGGTGTTATTTGGCATTATTTGTTTCAGTAATATTTTATAAGAATTTCATAACTATTTATTCACTAAAAGTGGGTTCTGAATGTTAATGTAAACTGTGGACTGTGGGTGATTATGTTCATTTGGGTTCATCACTTATAACAAATGCACCATTCTGGTGGAGGATGCTGATAGTGGGAGAAGCTGTGCCTGAGTAGGGGCAGGAAGTATATAGGAAATCTCTGTACCTCCCTCTTAAGTTTGCTGTGAACCTGAAAGTTCTTTTAAAAACTAAAGTCTTTAAACGAAACAAGATAAACAAAAACAAAACATGGATTTTTGAGAACAGTTTTTTTTAGAGAGGAACTAGGGAGGATTGGGGCAGAAACAGCTTTGGAATCCAGTGCAAAGGTACTGAAGGGGGCAGCTCTTCCTTCATGGAAATGTAGATGTACTCAAAGTCAAATGAAATCAGTATTAATTGCTTCATAGTTAGAGTTGACATGGTTCTGGATTCTGTTTATAAAATGCTGATTCTAAGCTTAAACAAGACTAAGTTTAATTTTTATCTCACACTAGAAATAACTAATAATACTTGAATAACTATTGTGACAAGCACTGAAAATAAAAACTTATAATTTTAACTTAATCTTCACAAAAATGTGGGGTGGTATTATCACAGGTGGAGAAATTGAGGCTCAGAGAAGATGATTAATCTAACCATCTTTCACAAAACTGGAAAATAGCAGAGTTAGGATTTGAATTCAGGTTATACCATAGTGCATAGCCCATGTTCCAAATGACAAAAATACCCCACCTTTCTTGGTCTGTCTAAGCTTGGCACTTTAAACACTTCTATTTAACACTTTTGCTAAGTTCCATGAGTCATCCATTTCTGGGTGTCCCTAGTGTCTTTTAAGAAACAGGATGAAAAATTCCAGGATTTTTCAACTTCTATTATTACATCGTTACATATACACATCATTGAGACTGAAAGGCTTGTTCTAGAAGGTGGAGCAGTTCCTGACCTAGAAGAGGAAGAGGCTTGGAAGTGGGGGATGGAAGTGCAAGGCATTGACATCAATTCAAATCACAACCTAGATTTGACATCCTTTTTCAACCCCACGCCTAAATTGCTTTACTCTTTAATTTTTTTCCACTTCAGTTATTTTCATAAGTGGTATATTTTTATTGTCCTGTCACAGTATTTTTACCCTGCATTCCTCCACTTTTTTTTTTTCCTTTCATTTTGCCCCTAAGGATTAGTTTTGGAGCTGTCACAGAAGAAATCAAATATGTCCTACAAACCTATTTTGATAAAATGTGTTTTCATGGTCCCCACACTCCAAAGGCCTGCAGGGAACAAAACGTCCTTCCTGAGATGCATACCGTGTGAACACATAAAGTTCCTTCACAGCCGCATGCAGCAGGCTGAGCTCTCTTACACAGAGAGAAAGTGGCATTTCCAATGACCTTTTATGGGATAATTAAAGTCATCTTCATCTCTCAGGCCTCCACAGGGCTTTTTTGGTTTCCTCTTTTGGTGCCTTTGTCTCTCAGGCCTTTGCCTCTCTCCCTCTCACCGGGTGAGGCTGAGACCTTTCTTTGCTTGCAGGGTGCTGTTCTCTTCTTGGACAGCCTTGTTCTGGACGCTTGCAGGCCAGGTGATTCTCTAGCCCACTCTGGCTGATGAATGCTCACCTGCCTGCTCTAACCTTTCATTTCTTTCTCATCATGTCAGTTGTCTTTAGAGGCTTGGGACGCTGTCTGGTTAGTGCACATTCTCTGATGTTCTTAAGCATCCACGAACTTCTGACATGTTCTAATTCTTGACCAACTGTGTTCTTCATGATGGTCTTGCTAGACTTCTGTGTTCGTCACGTCCATTCTTTTGTTTTCACCAGACTCTATTTTTATTAAGTAGGCTTGTAGCATTTTCACTTAGTATAAAGTAGAGGTGGAGACAGACGATGAGGTGTGAGATCAGACACCAAATAGTTTCCTGGATTTGAATCATAATTCCAATGCTCGTTAGCTTTGTGAATTTGAGGATGTTGCTTAAGCCCTTTGGGCCTCTGTTTCTCACATCTGTAAAATGAGAATAATAATAGTATCTACCTCCTGGGCTTGTTATGAGAATTAAATGAGATCAGGTATATGAAACACTTTGCCAGCGTGGAGTAGGTTTTTTTAGTAACTACCCTGTTTATCCAAGCATGTGAGTTTTACCATGTACTGAGGACTTTCACATCCTTTGTCATAGTTACAAATTACAATAACCCTGTGCATTTGATAGATTAAGAATTCTTATTCTTGGTATAAAAAGAAGCAGGCTTAGAAAGTAAAGCAACTTATTCATAATCCTGTAGCTAATATCACTGATTGTGTGACCAAGCTAGAACTGAGACCTCTGTTGCTGTTTTTTTTTTTTTTATTACCAGTTTAATGTTCGAAACATTGCGTGTTTCCTTTTCAGACTGACTTTAGCAGTCAACCTTCCTTTGTCCTTTTCAGTTCCCATTATCTGTTCTAAGGCTTTGCAGAATACCTTACACATAGTGGTTATCAGTATATATTTCTTAATTAAATGTACTGAATGTCTAAAGGAAGAAATATTCCAACTATATTTAAAATGCATTTCTAGATATATTTCAGATCATTATGGCAATATTTCACCTCAATAATATTTATTAATTGCCTTCTCAATATAAGTATAAGCTATGGATATAAAGGATAAAAGAGGAAAATAATAGGTAAGCTTATTTTATTTTAGCTGGCCTAAAATGTCCTCAGAGATTTGGGGTTTACTTTTCTTCTATATTTATTGCCTGATACATCTTGCCTTATACTTCATAGTCTGAAATTTTAAATTATTTCTCTTCCCTATATATACCCCATCACTTTTATGTTCATGTTCTTCCCTTTTCCAGTAATGCTTATTTTGTGAAAACAACCATCTGTTTAATCATAATGTACTCAAGGAAATGGGCTGACTTTATTAATCTCTGGACTTCAGTGACCAGCCTAGTCCCTGGTATAGCAGATGCTCAATAATTTAATTCTACTACACATTTTAGTCCTTTATTTATGGCACATGTTGATCACTGGACTGTGTTATATGTATGCCATATGCTGTTTCTATATTGTTCTCCTAAAATCTTCATAGTAGCCATACCATAGACAGCAGTATTTATGCCCATTTGACAGATGGGGTTACAAGCTCAGAAGGGATGTTTAGTTTGCCCAAATTAATATGGATTGCTAGGGCAGAGCTAGGAATAGGCTCTATTACTCGTTTACTTTTATGCAAACTGTATAGGGACGATGTTTGTTTTAATATCATTCACTTTGCCTTGCATATTCAACTGCTGATGTTTGTTGCTGAATGTGATCTATGTGCATATGTATATCTATTTGTCATGTTTGTGATGCCCACAATATAAGTGCAAATCTGAGAATCCAGCCAGTACTACCAGTAGATCTATGCAGTAACCAGTTTCTTAAACTTCTGATTGGCTCAAGAGTGTCTTGACATGTTTCTTTTCTAATTTTTATGTTACTTGTCCGCTATCTTCAGTATACAAATATGGATCACAGACTGGCTGGCAGCTGCTATAGCCTTTCTACAACACCCTCTGGTTGTAGGAATGTTGCATATCTTCTATTCTATGGAAAATATATGCTGTACATAAGCTGCCGAAAGCTGTTGTAACCATTCAATTCTCAAGGTCTTTATATATGGTCAGGGAGTCCTTATAGTCTAGGGATTCTACTGAAGAGCTCAGCTTGGTTACTTTTTACTCCTAAAGTTATTAAGAAAGCCCAACACTTATAAGCAAAACAAAAACATGAGAGGGACCTTACCAAGCTCTTGAAAGTTACAAAGATACTAACAGCCTTTTGAGTCTGAAGCTACCTTTGGACTGGCTAGTCTAGGCCAGTGGTTTAATTTATAAGAATACAAGCTTAAAGAAAATAGTTCTCATCTATAATGGGAATAGTTGGGCCAGTTACTGGGAATCTGGGAAGCATGGCTAGAATGGAGAAGTTGGAATAACAATTATAATATAATAATGATGCTTTGTGTTTTTATAGACTATGTATAATATAACCTCTAAGAAGGTAAAGGCCATGGACCGTCTGGGTGGCTCAGTCTGTTAAACGCCCAACTCTTGATTTTGGCTCAGGTCATGATCTCAGGGTCATGAGATCAAGCCCTGAGTGAGTCTCTGCTGGGTGTGGAACTTGCTTAAGGTTCTCTCTCTACCTTTCCCTCTGCCCCTCCCCCCCGCTTGCACATGTGCGTGCGCTTTCTTTCTCAAAATAAAATAAAACTAAAAATTAAAAAATGGTAAGGGCCATGTGGTAGTAAAAAGTGATAGGTTTTAGAGATGAAGAGAATTGAGTTTTAAGCCTGGCAATCTCACATCTTACCTGTGTGACTCTGGACAGTTTCTTGAATCATGGCTCATCTATCTTCATTCACCTGTAAAACATAGCTAAAAATACACAGCCTCTAGGCTTATTGTGATGATTATAGATAATACATATTACTACCTTAACACATGATGAGTAAAGTGCTCAATAAATATTTATAACTGACTTTATTTTTACTGCTTTATAGCTCCTGTTATGAAGGAGTTCCACATTCAGGTGAAGTAATTAATCCTACCAATGGAAGGTTTCTGTGATTTATAACAACAGTGTGCATGTATGTTCCTTACACTTATGTGGAGTTGTTATCTATGCAGATGTACTCCCCAGTCTGAAAGTTTTATTAATACTTATATACAAAATTTTTACTTTAGATTCTTCTCTAAACCTGTTTTCTGGTTTTTATTCATCTCAGATCAAGAACCTATTTTATTTTTATTAAGATTTTATTTATTTATTTATTTATTTGAGAGAGGGGGAGAGAGAGAGACCACACAAAGGGAGAAGGAGTGGGAGGAGCAGATGCCCCACTGAGCAGGGAGCCCCATGCGGGGCTTGATCCCAGGACCCCAAGATCATGACCTGAGCTGAAGGCAGAGGCTTAACCAATGGAGCCACCCAGGTGCCCCTCAATAACCTATTTTAATGACAACATCCCAGTTACCTTGCAAATACAACTCATCAGAGATGAGGTGAGTTTTTTCTAACCAAAATTGAGTATTAAAAATACTCTTTGTTTATTCATGTTAAACTCATGGAGAAAAAAAATAACAGAATGACATTCACTTTAAAGACTCAAATGATTAAATAATAAAGGTTTAAGAGATTGTACATCAAAGGTGATCTTAGAATGTATACTAAGAACTTTAAATGGATGTCCTCTTCTAGATCACTGAATATCAATTAGCATCCAAATCTAAACTCTTAGAAAAGTATAACTATGGTCTATTTATAAGAATATAAATGAAATTGGATTTCCTTTGGGAAAATTAACTTACAATTATCTGGCCAGATTTGTTTTGCTAGAGTTAAGACATGGACACCTTATTTTCTTTCTGGTGCACTGTGTAGAATCTTGGCATTAAGCCATTCCCGATATTGACATTTATGAAAATCACAGGAGTCAGTTTGACTTAGAAACTCCTATGAAAATGACTCCTATGAAAATGTTTCCAAGCCTTCAAATATATGATGTAAACAAATGAGTGAAGAAGTAATGCCCTGTTTTCAGTTACATATTATTGACAATGGTAATGGTTTCCAGCAGAATTCAAATAGATTAGTCAGTATGGTCTTAAGACCATAGCAAGGGTTTAAGGAAACTAGAACTTATTTTTAACTGACTGATTAGTCACCTTGATCAATTCATCTAAATCATTTTACCTCTACTAATTGGACTTAATGGCAACAAGTGCCAATAAATAATACCAGCCTTTTGTGATCTAAAACTTTAGTGTATAGATAACAATAGAGGGTCCCAAAGACAGCTATTTCTGTTATAGAAAATATATTTTTAAGTCAATAATTTTTTAAAGATTTTATTTATTTATTTGACAGAGAGAGAGATAGCAAGAGCAGGGACACAAGCAGGGGGAGTGGGAGAGGGAGAAGCAGGCTTCCTGCTGAGCAAGGAGCCCAATGTGGGGCTCGATCCCAGGATCCTGAGATCATGACCTGAGCAGAAGGCAGAGGCTTAATGGCTGAACCAAGCAGGGGCCCCAAGTCAATAATTTTTATGTACCCATTATTTATCAGGTGTTGGATTGAGCACAAGGAGTGAAAACAAAGGTGAAGAGTCACAATGCCTTTGAAGAATCCCCTACCTAATGGGTGAAGTGCTTTAAATGGACAACAAACTGGCTAAATTCAAATCTCTTGTTAAATGGAAATTTGTAATTTTATGAACAAGGAACCATTTACCTTTATATTATCTAATACACATGTTTTTAAAGTTAATTGATAATGTAAATGATATTTCACTTACCTAAAGAAGATTTTAAGTACCCACTTACAAACAAAAAGATAAATCCATAGATCATATTATAAAATATAAGTGTTCAAAAATATTATTCAGAATCATAGTTTTGAAAGTGACTTTGGTATTAAATAAGTTAAATTCTCTCCTTTTATAGAAGCTGATACCTATAGAAATTATTTATGTGTCTTCTTCAAGGATGAAGTAGTGGTAGAACAGTAGCCAGAACTCAGGCTTCTTACCTTCTAGATTGTGATTACATTATTTATTATATATCATTAAAATATGACTGAAAAATCTTAACCCTTAAAATATTCTGGAAGAACTTTATGAAACCACATTCAATTTCATATTGACCCAGAGGGAAAAAATTTAAAATATTTAATAATTCAGACTCTACCTAGACCATTTCAGGTTCTCTACATACTCATGTTTGTAGCAGTGAGTTACTGTTTGTATTGCCTTTTTTTCTTTATACTTGTTTCTGAAAACCAGTTTCCAAATAATGGATTTCTGATGCAATTGGGAGTAAGTCTAATTTTTATAATTGAGTATTACACAGACATTTGCTTATTATAAAGGCTATTCTTGCCTTTCTTGCCTTATCTCTTAGCACTGTCTCTTTCAAACCATTCACACTGAATATCAGGGGCTAATTGTAGCTTCTCTCATGCTCTCCCATCCCCTTTACTCAGACTGTCCATTGGCTTATAATATCCTCTATGTCTTCTTTTCTTGGATAGTTCTTCAAACCTGAGCTTAGATACTGCTTCCCCATAGAGAAGCCTTTCCTGGTTATCCCCGCCCTGGTGAATGATTTCCATCTTCATGTGCTCCCGTCGTACCCTCTATATCTCATCTCCATCCTACTATGTTCTATATTGTGTTGTGGTTGCTTGTTTATTATCTTTCACCTATATTTGATGGTACATTCCTCTGTCGTGTTCACTGTTACATCTTCAGCAATTGGCTCAGCATGTAGTAGGAACAAAATAAGTACTATTTATTTATTTATTTATTTATTATTTTCTTAGGTTGGGGAGGGGCAGGGGGAATGGTAGAGAGAATCGTAAGCAAGCTCCATGCCCAACGCAGAGCCTGCTGCAGGCTTGATCTCACAACCCTGAGATCATGACCCAAGCTGAAATCAGGAGTCGAACACTCAACTGACTGAGCCGCCCAGGTGCTCCTATTTTTATTACATAAAAAATGAAGATGACAACATTGTATTTGTAAGGAAATATTATTATATTTTGGAG
Organism: Neomonachus schauinslandi; assembly: GCF_002201575.2. NCBI lineage: Eukaryota > Metazoa > Chordata > Mammalia > Carnivora > Phocidae > Neomonachus > Neomonachus schauinslandi. The sequence goes on along the minus strand of NC_058413.1, from coordinate 61,041,251 downwards.
GAAGTTTATTTTCTTGTATTATCCATATGAATTCTGAGTCAATACTCAGTACTCACTATTGAAGCATATTTTCAATGTAAAAAATAAGAGAGACATCTAAAACATTGAGAGAGGCATCTAAAACATCAAGACAGATATTTAAATCATGGAGAGGGAAATAGATATGTAAAGAATCAAGAGAGATATCTGGATTGTTTCATGGGAGAATTTTTAGAAAATCCCTGAATCATCTGAAAAACTGCATTTATATTCATGGTTAGAATGTACATTTTTATTTTGGATTCAGCATTTGTCTGACAGTACTTGTAAGGAAAAGGAGCAGAAAAAGAAAAAATACTAATTATTTCCGCTTCTATCAGAAAATCATTTATACTATGGATTACTAAGAAATATTGAAGTTGAAAGCCACCTTAGAATTATTGTACTCAGCTCAGTCAATTAGCAAAGGAGAAAACTAAATTAAATAAGTCTCACAAGGTCAGACAGCTAGCTGGTGGAAGAGCAAGAACTGGAGGCTAAGTTTCCCAGCTCCCACATTTGGGCATTGCATACTGTACCACATATAACAGTAGTAATAATAGGCATGTTTTTAGTGTTTTAGCTATCACAAATCTGTTTACCTCAATGGAAGGATCTTGATTTTTACAGTAAATGTAGAAAAAAATGTAAGTCTAGGTTTTTGCTCTTACAGACTGGAGAAATCCTTGGAAGATGAGTATATTTCTCCTTTGAGACCATGGTTAGGAAAAGTTGTGTTAAGAAGACTGGACTTTCTGACTTTTATTTAGTACTAGGCTTAGTGTAAGCAATCTCAATATTCACTTATTAACTCAATTCTTTATTGGGAACCTACTGTATACAGAGCTTATATTAGGTACTATAGGGTATTTAACGACAGAGGGAAGATCTTTTACACAATTAAGGTTCTTTCAGGCTAGTATAGAAGTAATAAGCACTTGTTGTTGTTAATTCAGAGTACATGTCACTCTATAATTTTGATGCCTCCTATTGAATATAAGTTAATTTCCATGAACACGTTATACACATTTCTCTGTTAAAATACTAAACACATACCCTACTGCATGTGGCTTATTCCTTGAGTTGAGTTTTAGATTTTTGGCAGTTAACATGTATGTTTTCATGATAGCACTATTTGTATAAATTTTCATTTAGTTGTTAATTCACACATATAAGACACTAAAAACCAGATACTATTTTAAGGGATTTATACTTTCCTACACATTTAACCATTGAATTCAAGAAAATAAAGACACAAAATAAGACAAAAGTCTGGGTATTTAATCAATAAACATTTACTGAGAGCTGCCAGGTAGAACAGTGACTCATGTCATAACACCAGATTGTGTTTCTTGGGAAACTAAATCTCTTTTTGCCTCAGTTTTTGCAAATTTAAACTGGGGATTACAGTCATAGCTGCCTCACAGGTTGTTGTGAAGTATAAAATCTTAGGAGGCATGAAGATCTCAGCTCCATGCCTGACACATAGAAAGAACTCAGTGAACATTTGTGTTTGTTTTCATTACTATTCACTCTTGTATGTATAGGGACAAGACAAAAACAGTTCAGTTATAAGGATCAACAGGAGCCCTAGGAATGGCCTGCAGGCTTAAACAGTGTCATAATGTAGCAAAAAAGGTCCCAACATGGAGCAGGGAAAAAAATACGAGTAGTAGAGGAAGCAGGTATAAAGCAGGGAGAGTAAATGGGTGTAAGAGAAGAAAAGAAATATTGTGGAGAATATTTTGATAGAGCTCAAATAATGGCTTGTATTAATTAGATTATTGGTGTGTACCATTTGATTGTCTGCCCACACTAAGGATCTTCTACCCCTATTAATGTAAATAACTAAAGCATGAACTTTCCAAAGCTCCTGATATAAAGTGAGTTTTTCCAAAGGCTGATGCTGATGAGGGCCAAGTCATTACAATAGTGCAAAATCATATATTGCCTACAGAATGGGGCTGCAATTTCTTAACAGTTATGTAAATGCCTCTAAAATATATTTATTCTAATGCCTGATCAAAAAACATGTATTTATTCTGAGAATGTCAAAAGTCTTCTCTGTGTTGGGAAGACTATTGGAAAATGGATTTAGAGAGAAGGAAATGTTAGACAGATATTGAGGATCAACTAAATGCAAGTCCATGTCTTTCATATACATTATCTCGTTTCAACCCTTACGTAACTCTCTAAGGGAGACTTTCATAGCAGTTCCACTCTGGAGATTAAAAACATGGATGTTCTGAAAGATTACAAGGAGAGAAAAGGAACTTGAGTTCAATTATTTTAGCTATCAGTCCAGTGCTCACAGATTCCTTCCACAGTACTTGGGAATCTGAATAAGTTGGCAATCATCTACACAAACTCAAGTTCAAATGGGGCAATGTGTGGACCTTAGATATCGTCAGCAGAAATAGCACAAGTCTGCTGCTGAGAAGAGAGAGAATCATTAACATCAGTGAAGATAGCTAAATTCAGCTGGTTTCAAAATTTCCTTATCTAAGTGGTGATTGAAATAAGAAAAAGTCTGCTTTGTTGGAACACATTAATATAGAGTCCTTCTCAAATCCTGGGCCAGCAGCAGTAGATTAATAAATGTGAAGAAAGATAGGAAATGGACCAATAAAATTGGTTGGTGAATGACAGATGCAGGAGGCAGCGGAGGAGACAGGCTGGAGAAAAAAATAGAAACCAGAGAAAAGGGAAATCAAGTGACAGAATTATCTCACACAAAACAAAAAGAAATGTGAAGTGTATATATTCCAGAAACTAAAGACCATTGTTAACCTATATAGGGAAGTTATGATCTTGTTCATACAAAACATTGCTCTAACCTAACCAGTATGCCCTCTGAGAATCCCAGCAGTAATGGGGATGTGACTGGGAATCTAATCCCTTCAGGTATTCAGTGGAGTTTGTAAATGGCCTGGGGAAAGAAAAGAGATTTTCATATGTATATCTCAGAGTTTAAACGCAAGTCAGTCAATAAAGGTTGGGACAAGGAAAGGTGATGGTCTTGAAAGATCCACATGTACTACTAAACAGGAGGTGGGGGACAGGGAGGGAGGGAGAGAAGAAGAAGAAAGAGATGGGGGTGTAGGGAGAGCAGTGGAGAAACATAGAGTTAATAAGAATGGTAATAGGGTGCCTGGCTGGCTCAGTTGGTTGGGCGTCTGCCTTTAGCTCAGGTCATGATCCGGGACTCCTGCGATCAAGTCCCGCATCGGGCTCCCTGCTCAGCGGGGAGTCGGCTTCTCCCTCTGACCCTCCCCCATCTTGTGCTCTCTCTCTCTCTCTCACTCTCTCTCTCAAATAAATAAAAATGTAAAAAAAAATAAGAATGGTAATAGTTAACATTCCACACTCCTTTCAGCTTTGCAGTACTTTTTGTATCCATTTGCCAGAACTAATGTAGTGTAGTATAGATTGGAGCATTGAGGATAGGTTTTATTAATTTCTAGTTACAAATGCAGGCCAGCTTATTTTACTTATTTCTATGTCAGTGTCCTTATCTATAATTTGGTGTGATTATTTTATATCCATTTTACTGCTTTAATTTTTGAGAATTAAGCCCAGCCTATGTATACGATATACATAAAACTGAAAAGGTAAATGCCAAATGACACGTGCCATTTTCTTTTTATCCCTTTACATATTGTAGGATAGATACACTGAGTATAAAATAAAACTGAAGCTTAAGAAAATTACTTCAGTGATACACAGAAATTAATGTGTGTAAACTAGTGGAGGAAACATTTACTTTTGAACAAATGAAAGAGGCGGGGATTGCTGGAGAAAACCCCAGCTGAGTGGACTTCAAGGCCTGGAGAGATGAGGGGCAAGCATTCCTTGTGTGAGCGGAGACACAGAGGTGATTAAGACAGGAAGGAGAGACAAAGCTAGTGATTCTGTTTGTCAAGCGACTGGGTGGGTTAAAAAAATACATAGGGAAACAAGATGGAAAAATTGGCTAATGGAAGGATTAGAGAGGGAGATGAGTAACAGGCTGGATAGTTAGACTTAACTGTGTAGGTAGAGGGGAGACTTTGCAGACTTCTGAGGAAATGCATCACTTTAATGGAACTGTTCTTTAAGAAAAGTTATAGGTCACATATATGATAATTTAGAGATGGCGGTGGGTGTGGGGAAATTTGAAGAATAGTTATTCATTCAGAAGTATCTGCTCAAGTCTAGGAGAAAAGTAGGTTTTTTTTTTTTTTTTAATTTTTAAGGTGTTTTGCAAAACAGGTTCACGAAGAGCCTAAAAGAATAAATAAAATCAGTTAATCCCTATATGTAGTTTCCATGTATTGTTGCCACGGTCTGAATTGTTTTCTGGTGAAATATCTAATATTAAAGCAAAAATGGAATAAAACTAAATAACAAATAGAAATTTCTGCAGTAAAGGTATTTTTCTTTCAAGATTTTATTTAAATTCAAGTGAGTTAACATATAGTGTAGTATTCGTTTTAGGGGTAAAATTAAGTGATTCATCAGTTGCATATAACACCCAGTGCTCATTACATCAAGTGCCCTCCATAATGCCCATCACCCAGTTACCCCATCCCCCATCCCCCTCCCCTCCAGCAACACTCAGTTTGTTCCCTATAGTTAAGAGTGTCTTATGGTTTGCCTCCTTCTCTGTTTTTATCTTATTTTATTTTTCCTTCCCCTCCCCTTCATCTGTTTTGTTTCTTAAATTCTATATATCAGTGAAATCATATGGTATTTGTCTTTCTCTGACTGACTTATTTCACTTAGCATAATACCCTCTATTTCCATCCATGTTGTTGCAAATGGCAAGATTTCATTCTTTTTGATGGCTGAGTAATATTCCATTACATATGTATATACCAAAATTTCTTTTTCCATGCAGTAAGTGTATTTCTAAATGTGACTTTATTTACTTTATATTAGGAAGATATAGATTTGGACAGATTTAGTAATCTAATCTGCAGAGGTGAGTCCACCATGACATCTGGCTCTAGCTTCTAACTATTTCTGATTGGAAATCATAGTGTTACATTGGCAGTTTCTGTAAAATGATTCTTATAAACCCTTCTTTCAGTTCCTTCATATTTCTTCCTCAGTATTAAAACTAACTGATCTTTGTATTTCAATGTCTATTCATTCCATTTCCAGTCCTTCTTCCAGTCTGCCAAAAGGATCATTCCCATGGTATGCAACTTCCCTATTTCCCCTGTCCTTCTTCCCAATCAAAATAATGCCTTCCATTACCTATAGATTAAGTGTAAGGAAGCTAATATTTATCATGGGTTTATAATATCAATTTGGAAAAGATGATTCTAGAGAGTATTCATTTGAGAAGAGGCTGTAACACAGTTGGGATAATTCAAAGTCTGATCATTCTACCATAAACTACTATTAACTGCAGCAAAATGATGCAAATTAAAATGAAAACCTGTTCTCAAATGTGTCTCCCAATCTTTTGTTTTGTGTTATGTTAACTGTAGCATTTCAACTGTGAGGAGTAAAGCAAATAGCACAGCAGCAGTTATTAATTTGGTGTTGGAGGAAGAGTCTTAGAGTCTTAGAGACATTCATATGGTTCTTTGTTTATATGAAATTGTTTAAGAATGCATTGAAAAAAAAAATGGTAATTATAGGTACTTATTACACAATGCCATCATCTAAAGAGAGTTGGGTTAACACAAACCTTAGTAATAGTTCCTCTAAAATTGAGACTACAGTTTTCTTACCAAAGAATTAAAACTGCATTTGTAGTTACTTCAAAATAAACTATATGCATGTAATAATATAAGAAAAATAGAAGATAATGCATATTAGAAGAAATGAAATTGATTTTTCAGATATTTCCCTAAAAATCTGAGAGAATCAACTAAACCTATAAAAACTTTTAAATAAGCTTAATAGTACTAGCAATAATTAGATAGAAAATGCATTAGAGGGCACCTGGGTGGCTCAGTCGTTAAGCGTCTGCCTTCTGCTCAGGTCATGATCCCAGGGTCCTGGGATCGAGCCCCGCATCGGGCTCCCTGCTCGGTAGAGAGCCTGCTTCTCCCTCTCCCATTCCCCCTGCTTGTATTCCCTCCCTCGCTGTGTCTCTCTCTGTCAAATAAATAAATAAAATCTTAAAAAAAAAAAAAAAAAGAAAATGCATTAGAGTGAAAATATTTTTGCCTCCTCTCAACAGAAGAATATCTCAAAACTAACAAGGACATATGTAAAACTCCTACAAAGAGGACACATTTTAAAATTTTGGGGGGAATTTGGGGCACCTGGGTGGTTCAGTTGGTTAGGCCTCTGACTCTTGGTTTTGGTTCAGGTTGTGCTCTCAGGGGTGTGAGATTGAGCCCCATATTGAGCTCCATGCTCAGCGCAGAATCTTCTTGAGACTCTCTCTCCCTCTCCACCTCCCCCCTTGATGTCTCTCTCTTCCTTTCTCTCTCTAAAACAAGTAAATAAATCTTTAAGAAAATTCTGGGGGGAATTCAATAAAGACTGGGAAGAATGAGTTTATAAAGATATTATTGATCCTCAAAGTTATATGTATACACCATTCTAAACCACCTATTTTGTATTATGTGTATTTGGGAAGATTTATATATTTTATTTATATATTTTTAAAGATCTATTTGTTTATTAAAGAGAGAGAGTGTGTGTGTGAGTGAGAGCAGGAGGCAGAAGGAGGGGGAGAAAGAGTCTTCAAGCAGACTCCCCACAGAACGTGGAACCCGACACGGGGCTCGATCCCAGGACCCTGAGATCGTGATCTGAGCCAAAATCAGGAGTTAGCTGTTTAACTGACTGAGCCATCCAGGTGCCCCAAGATTTATATATTTTAAAGATTTGCAATGAGTATTGGTTACCATACTACGTATTTTAAAAATACATAAAAACTACTGCATACCTGAAATAATATAACATTTTATGTCAACTATACTTCAGTAGAAAAAAAAAAAAGATGTATGAAATCCAAAACACCACAGGCTCCTGCAGAAAAATACAGATAAATATATAGGTTCTAATTTAGTATATGATAAATACAACATTTTAAATCTGTGAAAAAATGATAGCTTATCCAACAATTGGTGGTGAGACAAAAAGCCTAAATTATACCAATTTATTTTTAGGAAATAATCGTAGATATGAGCAAAGATTTAGAAATAAGAATGTTAATTTCAGTTCCCTTTGGAAAATGGGAGCTAACTTAAATGTCTAAAACAAAGGACTAGTTAAATAAAGTGTATGCTCATAGAATAAAATTATGTATTTTTCAAAAACAAGGCAATAAAAGAATATATATGTAATATGTAAATATACTTGTAATATATTTAGTTTGAAAAAACACAAAATTATATCTACTGTATGATTTCTTTATAATATGATTCTAAAAGAATCAAAACCAATATCTTAACAGCTATTATTTGTATATAGTGGGGGGCTTTCTAGGTAATATTTAATTTTTATGGTTACTTTTTGTATCTGTATTTTTTAAAATCCAATTGTTGCCATGAATACTATTTTGTACCTAGAAAAAGACAATGGGAAGTACACAGTATAAAGATTCATTCAAATCATATGCCTCTACAAATTATCATCTTAAAGCAAAAATTCTATTTCCCAAGTTACTTGTTCCTCTGCTTTTATTTTGGAGAATGCTGTACAGACTCTTCCTCCAACACCAAATTAATAACTGCTGCTGTGCTATTTGCTTTACTCCTCACAGATCCTCAGTATCTGATAGTCACTTACTGGCTGCACAACATCCATAAGGGTTGAAAGGCAAAATCCCTTGAGAAACCTGACTTTTTAGTAAGGTTTTTCAAGGAATGTCCTTTGTTTTCTTTTTCTTAGCTCTTCCTTTTTTAATTCTCCCTTCCCTTCAGATACTGTTTCCCTGGAGCTTTGAGACAATTGCATTTCCCCCCCACCCCCCTCAAAGTGCCCTTTAGAGAAGAGTGAACTCACAGGACCCCGAGGGTGGCAGCACCTGTCTGCTGCGGCCCCAAATCATTTCTGGCAGGATTTACCTGGCTATTAGATTTTCCTTCCATTCCAGGCCATGAGTCATAAAATCCAAGCGTGGCCATAGTGAAGAAATTTCTTTCTACTTGAGTTTGAGAGGGGGATGAGACCATCTGCTTTCCTTCAGGATGATCTTTTTGTTAAGGATGAACAGCCTGCCAAGGAACTTGACTTGAGTCCATTGGTCTTGCACAGCCTTCTCTTCAGTCCCTTTGTCTCAGTCCGGCATCTTGCTCACTTGGGTTCTGGCCTTGAGGCCCAACCTCCTTGGTAAGATCTTTGGCCCCTCAAGTAGGGTTTGTTGTTTTGTTTTATTTCCTTGATTTCTCTTCCCTGAAAAATTCCTGTTAGCTCTGTCATTGGCTACAACTAAGCTCATTCTCTCTAGTCCAACTCAGACCCTTATCAGAGTATCTGTCCTTTCAGTTAGTAGAATCTACTAAGCATCATTTTTGTGCTTAGAATGGCACTAAATTCCTCTGCTCACCACTGTGAAGTTGAATCCCTGGAAGGTTGAGCTCAGTTTAGTGACCCACTTAGTTTCTTTGAGGCCTCTACAAGGACAAAAAGTTTGTTTAGTTGTTGTTATTTTGGCCCTGCTAGCATGCCCTACAGCTATGTTTATCTATTTGGATAAGAATAGTCTATGTCATCAACTCCTCAAATTCCCTTGACTGAAAAATAGTCCTTCATTGATGCTATAGATCCTAAATGCCTATGCAAAACTTTTATAAGTCATATTTGAAATAAGCTATTTCCATTCCTGAAAATATATAATCCATGAATTTCATGGTTATATAGATAGCTATTTAAGCTAAAATACTGAAAATCCTACAAGGCCTACTTGTATTAACCCTTCTTATTCAGTCAACTGAATCTGGCAAAAATTAACTAATATATTTCAAATGCACACACCTAATTTTAACCTTATTACCATGATGGTAATTGGGCTTTTTTTTTTTTTTGGTTATTTTCATTTTTATTTTTGCAATGGTCTTATAACCAGTCTTGTTGACTCCAGTATTTCCAAACTCCAATGCATACTCAATATTGACACCAATATAACAGTTTTGTATTGTATTGTATCTTTGTTTCAGCGATGTGGAATTTATTCTTTTGTATAAGTGCATAGCTTCTTTTAAAAAGCTTTATTTTAATAATAGATCTAATTAAATTTCAATTATTGTGGATTTAAACAAAAAATCATTTGTTAGTATATAATTGTTTAATCTCTTATCACACTATATATTTCTACGGGTATCTGTTATATTGTTTTCCATTTCTCACTTTGGTTTTTGAATCTTCTCTGTTTTTGTTTTTTTTTTTTCTTAACATAGTTAAAGCATTGCCTATTTTGTCTTTTTTTTTTGGAAAAACTCGTGATTACTTTCAATAATATGTTATTTATTCTGGTGTCTATTTTATTTATTTCTGGTTTTTCTTTGTTATTTCCTTCCTTCCTCTGCTAAATTTCAACTAGGTTTCTTCTTTTTCTAATTCCTTGTAGTATAATGTTGTTTATTTGAACTTTTTTTCTTAATACAAGCATTTATAGCATAAATTTCACTCTAACATCAGCTTTTGATGCATCCCATAGGATTTGGAATATTGTGTTTTTCTTTTGTTTTGAGACATCTTTTGATTATTCATTTGATTTCTTATTTGGCCAATTGCTGGTGCAATAGTGTGTTGTTTAATGTTTACATATTAAATATTTATTATTTACATTGAAAAAATAAAAAATCATCAAAGAAAGATAAATTTTTTTTAGTGATGGTAGTCTCCTACTACTTATCCAAAGGAATATCTTTGAAAACAGTTTCACACTCATGCTTGCATTTATTCTCAGAGGTCAAAGATTCATGATAGTGTTACAACAAGCTGTTCTTTAAAAATAATTTATAAAATTTAGCCTTTAGAAGATAAAGAGAACTAAGATAATATAGATCAATCCTTTATTTTATAAATGGAGAAATAAAAGTTCACAAACTGAATTATTGCCTCTAGTCTGTCATTCTCTAAGATTTATAAACTCCTGGAGGTCAGGAACTACATTTTGTTGAACATTATATTTTCACCACTTAGTCCAAAATTTATTATATTTATTCACATTTGCTAAGTGAATGAAGAAATGTCTTCATTGTTACAGAGGGGTGGAGTTCTGAATTATTATTATTATTATCTTAGACATACAGATAAATGCTATCTCCACCAAAAATGGGAACCATTTATTAAGGACTTATCTGAGTGATTGGGTAACAGGCAGATTTTATTTATATTACAAAATTATTTTGAAAATTGTGCTTGGAAATGGTTGATTACCTTTTTTAATCCTAAGTTGATAGGTACTATTTTTTTTTTTTTAAAGATTTTATTTATTTATTTGAGAGAGAATGAGATAGAGAGAGAGCATGAGAGGGGGGAGGGTCAGAGGGAGAAGCAGACTCCCCGCCGAGCAGGGAGCCCGATGCGGGACTCGATCCCGGAACTCCAGGATCATGACCTGAGCCGAAGGCAGTCGCTTAACCAACTGAGCCATCCAGGCATCCCAGTTGATAGGTACTATTATAACATTCTTCATTTTATAGGTTGAGAACATGAGGCATGGAGAGATTGAGTCCCTTCCAGCAAAGGTCACACTTCCAGGAAGTGATAGAATTGAATTTGAATCCCAGTAATCAGAGACTAAAACTTGTATTCTTTTTTTTTTTTTTTAAGATTTTATTTATTTATTTGACAGAGAGCGACACAGCGAGAAAGGGAACACAAGCAGGGGGAGTGGGAGAGGGAGAAGGAGGCTTCCCTGCAGAGCAGGGCCCTATGCGGGCCTCAATCCCAGGACCCTGGGATCATGACCTGAGCCGAAGGCAGATGCTTAACCGACTGAGCCACCCAGGCACCCTAGAACTTGTATTCTTAATCTACACTGTGACCCAAATATGTTCAGAACTGTGCAGTGAAAGGTCTCCTATGGTGGAAGATTAGAGCACCCATCAAATTGCATTTTATTCTTGACATAAATAAGAAAATTTAGGGGTTTCAAGTTCAAATTTTTATATGTTGTCATATGAGAAAAAATTAATTTCAAGAAAATCTAAATGGTTCCAGAAATCATGCCTAAAATTGAGATACTGCTTTTCATCAAAAGGTTATAGGGCAGTTCACTTTACCACTGAAAAATCTATCATTTTTAAGTGAGAAAGCCAAATAGAAGTGATGACTTTTCAGCTGAATTAATTTTTATTTCATACTTTTAATTTTGTCCTTTAGAAGAGAGTAAGTAAAACATTCACTTTACCTGGAACAATTTATAGCTGCATTTAATTTTGAATGGAGAGTTAAGATGAAGGGATAGATAAAAATTTAGTTTTTCAGGGCGCCTGGGTGGCTCAGTCGTTAAGCATCTGCCTTCAGCTCAGGTCATGATCCCAGGGTTCTGGGATCGAGTCCTATGTCAGGCTCCCTGCTCGGCGGAGTGTCTGCTTCTCCCTCTCCCTCTGCTGCTCCCCCTGCTTGTGCTCCCTCTCTGTCAAATAAATAAATAAAATCTTTAAAAAAAATAATTTTTCTGACTTTGATGTCTCCCATTTGAAATCTTTAACAATACCCTTTCATATTCAGATTTCTTTGACTTTAAAATTATTTTTAGCAGAGATTTATTTACTAAGGGTAGAGTAGGCTTTGCAACAATAATTTAAAATAACTGAATGCAGGACAACAATCACCTCCAAATACAACGTACAAACATTCTCAGAAGGATGTCTTTTGGAAACCTGACAAAAATACAATTCTTCAAACAAAACATTTAGTGTTCCTAATCGAAGAAACACAGATTTAAAAATAAGTAATGCAATGTTGGAGACATCCAGAAAAGTGATGCTTAGCATTTAGAAGGATGGGGTGCCAGGCATATAAAGAGAACTGGCAGCTAGAAGAAATGGATTTGAGTACTTCCAGTTGTTGGCCGTGTGACTTGTCTGTATCTCAGTTTTTTATCAGTAAATAAGATTTCATCTGATATGGGTTAGACAAGTAATGATTTCTAAAAGGTTAATTAGGTCAATATAAATTTAAAAACTGTATGTCTAGAATTTTCCATATCCATGAAATTTCCCCTTTCTTCTTGCTACTTGAGAGCTTCTGCCATATAAAGTTCATGTAGGAATCTTAATAGGTATTAGAACAAGCAGATAATGTGCCTTAGGATGTTTCCTTTTTTCCTGTGCAGTTTTCAAATAAAATGCTTTAAAATTATTTAATTAAGAGTGCTGATATGAAAGCCAAGTATGTGTTTACCAAAATTTCTGAACCATAACACTGTCTTGGCCTGTCTTCAATTTACACTTGAAACTGAGTTAGTCACGAAGAGGCTTCAAGTAGTTTCTTATTAAGGTTGACAAATGTAAAAAAAAAAAAAAAAAAGAAGTTAGAAGAGATTCCCTTTTTGTCAGTCATGACCTTTTGCTGTCTGATTTAGTCTGAGAGCTTTCCAGCTGGAGTGCCTACTCCACCCTCAAGAGGCCTGTGCGTCTATGTAAAGTCATTTATTTCTGAAATGCACTTGTCTCCTTTCATGTCTGGAGGGGACCATCTTTCCTCTGGCCCCAGTGAGTGTGATTTAATTCTTTTTGTATAGCTCTTTGTTTCAACCTCAGTGGAATATTATAAGGAGCAGTACTGAGGCTCTAACTCAATAGAATATTTTCACAGGCCTCTGCAAAACATTGCACCTTGGTAGAGTATAATTAGCCTTTTACTCTGAGTTTCTTAGATGTACATAACAAGTTACAGGTGTTCAATAAATATATGTACTGCCAAATTGATCCTGTATATTTTCTGTCTCTGTTCTTTTTGATGCCTTAGATAATAAATTCCACATAATATTTAGTAACCTTTCATTGAGTCAAATAGAACCACATATATACATTGACCACTTGTATATTAGTCCGAAAACACTAATTTACTTGAAAATATAGCTTAATTCCAAATATACTTCCATTTAACATCTTTCATTGAGTCCTAACTATGTGATAAAAATTCTGTTAATCATTCAAGGAAAAATGCTATAAAATAAGATAAAATTTCAGTGTGAGATGATCATTCTCTAGATGAGGTAAGAACTAAGCACACCCACATAACAATTATGTAATATACACTATAGGATAATGTTAATGAGCCTCAACACAAATCATATCTCTTTTGGAGTATTCAAGAAAAAACTGGAAACAGGAGATGGTGTTAGAGCTGAGTCTGAAAAGTTGTCTGTGCTGGACTAAAGTAAGCCTTCACTTTTTAGGTGAGCAACAAGTAAGTGCAAAGGCATCTGGTTGGAAAGTTGACATACTGGGGAACCAGTTGATAAAATTTTCTTGGGATGAATATATGGTCAAACCATTTAGGGAAGTAGATTAGATCAGGAAGATTGAGGTCTATGAATAACCTTCAATTATAAACTAAGCCTATGTGTGTGGGGGGGGGGTTGAGGAGGGACAACAGATGATAACTGTTATTTCTGAAAAAGTTGGTTCTGAATGAGGAAAGCATGGCAGTAAGCAGAGAATTTAGAAAGCAGTGATAGTTTTCTAGGCGTGATGCCATAAAAGTCTAACTGAAATTTTTAAATTAGTAGTGGTAAAAACTGAAATGAAAAAATAAAACAAGGGGCACCTGGGTGGCTCTGTCAGTTAAGCATCTGCCTTTGGCTCTGATCATGATCGCAGGGTATTGGGATCGAGACCCACATGGGGCTCCAGCCCCACATCGGGCTCCCTGCTCAGCGGGGAGCCTGCTTCTCCCTCTGCCTCTGACCCTCCCCCTGCTTGTGCGCTCTCACTCTCTCTCTGTCAAATAAATAAATAAAATCTTAAAAAAAAGACTTTTTTCCCTTAAATGACCTAGAGCAGTGGTTTTCAGACCAGTGGCATCAAATACAGAGGTACTGAATCTGAAGCTCTGGCAGAGGAGGGGAGGTAGCAGTCTGTATTATAGTAACCCCCCCACCCCCGATGATTCTGATGTACTTCTTTTTTTTTTTTTTTTTTTTTTTTTTT
>NC_058413.1:61009281-61022170 GCF_002201575.2 Neomonachus schauinslandi | reverse complement strand
AGGAGACGAAATCCAGGTCTCCTACTCCTCCGCCATCTTGATCCGCCGATTCTGATGTACTTCTAAGTTTGAGAATTGTTGGCTGAAATTTTGTAATGAATTATAAGTTTTTTTTTTTCTGTGTCATTCAGATGCTCATTCACCATTCGTTTATTAACATGATTCATTGACTCTAAGATACTATTGGTTTTCAGATTCAGTGCTACTTTATGTATCGTTAAAAATGCTGCTAATTAAGCCAATTCATGCCATCAATTTTAAGATGCAACCCAATTTCAGAAGTGTTAAAAAATAAAAATGTCCATCTTAGAATTTTTAAAACATGTTGTGTTGACTGCCATGAAATCATACTGAATAAAAGAGGTGATGTTTCACAGACACATCAACCTATTCCTGTGCTTATTCTCATCAAACTTGGAACCATAACTACATGAAACCTATATTCATTTCTTTAATTTTGTTTTTAACTTAGACTTAATGTTTCTACTCTTTTCTTTTCAGTAATGGGTTATCTGAATCTAAATTGTTGGAATCTGCCTCTATTTTTCCCACGCAAGTAAAAAGGATAGAAATGTTTAGGGCATTAATATTTAGGTATTGGTAATAATTAATTACATTTTACAGAACTGAGAAACATTTTTTGGGAGGAAGGGTAGGTTTCCCTTTCAACTAATATCTTCCACACCCCACCATCAGTGTATTGCTCCAGTTACCACAGACACAATTGAGAATAAAACATGATATGCCTATATTTCAGGAACTCCCACAAAGTCTGTTAGTGATCTTCAGGGTGTTTGGAAATGTTTGGGTCACGTAAAATTTTGCAAGCACATCTGTCTCCTGAACATTCTGCTCTTACTGTCTCCCCAGGGGGAACATGGCCATCCTATACCCATATTTTCCTCATCGTTTTCTCCCATTAACTTCTGAGCTTTGCTCTTTTTCTTTCACTTCCCTTTGTCTCTTTTATATTCTGTACAGGTCATTCTCCCAGTCAAGAAGCAGTCCATACTTTTGACTTTGCTGTACTACATTTTCCTCAGGCTGAACTTAGTATGGACTGAGAAGTACCCACAGGCTGCAGTACATGCATTTGGGAATAATTTGATACACAGAAACTGGAGAAAAATTAAAACCAAACTATGGATGTAGTCTAAATAGGTAACCAATCCTAAAGGATAGAGAGAACCAGAAACTGTAAACCTAAAGCACTGGGATAAAGAGAGAACCAAGTTAGTTGAGGAGCCTGAGGTAGACCTGAGCCAAGGGGGGTGGGGCATAGCTGCTGGTGATGGGGCTGCTACTTCCACTCTGGTCAAGTAAGATACAGAGATGAAAGTTTTATACTCATTTTTACCTGAGAAGGTGACACTGAGCATAAATAAGTGATTTGCATAAATTCACTAGGTTAGTCCCAGCTCAGATGAAGTTTCTGGCCAGGACTTTTGCCCCACAGCCTAGCAGCATTACCCCACATATAACACTAATGTGTGAGGTTATGGAATACTTTCCCAACAATTGCTAATTCATCGCAGAGATCTGGCAGTTAAGAGATGTTAAAAAGTTAAAAGATGTTAATTAATTAAAAGCAGAACTACATTGTTTTGGTATAGTGTATATATAAAAATAAGGTAGAGTTACTTATTCTCTGAGAATCACTTTTATCCCATAAAAGATGAGGAAAGTGATTTCTTCACCCCTACTTCTTAGTTTGTCTTATGCAAAAGAAAACCCCTCAAACAAACAGAAAACCAGAAAGCAAAACAACTTATAAAATATAAATGTCATAGAAATGTGAGATATAATAAATATCATTATCATTCAACAGGAATTAGACTAAATGTTTACTTGGGTTGAGTTACACACACACACACACAAACACACAGTTGCTTCTGGTGGTGACTTTTTTTCTCGGTGACTTTAAAACGCGGTCTTCTATATTAATGTTGGTGTGAAGTCCCACATCTGCCACTTATAAACATTCTAAATCTGGTGAGTCAGTTAACCTCTCTAAAGCCCAGTTTTCTCATCTATAAAATAGTAATAGTACTAGTATCTATGCTCTAGGAGGTTATTGAGGATTAAATAAGATAAGGAAAAAAAAAATAAGATAACATAATCACTATTTAATATGTCATCATTAAAGTCCTTAGGTTTAGTCTAATGCCATGGCTGTTAGAAACCACACATTTGGTGGAAAGCACAACATATAACATTTGGCAACCATCTGCTATACCTTGGCTGGAGTTCTAGGTGTTTGAAAAAAAATTATTTTGTTGGGTGCTCGCAACAAATCTGTACATTGGCTATTAATGTCTTTATTTTATGGATGAGCACACCAAAGCACAAAGAGTGTAACTCACTTGTCCAAGGACAGAAGGCCTATAATTGGAAGAGAAAGGAATGGAACACCACTCATTATGACTTCAATGCTCTTGCTTTTTTCACAGTATACCCTGACTGAGGGACAGCATGAAAGTGACTAGACTTGTTAGCCAAGGGCCTGTTACTATAATTACTTTCCATGGTTTTATTTTTGTATTTGTTTGAGCTTCTTTCATACTAAACTCAACTTAGAAATGTTTCTAAAGGAAGAGAAAGTTTGGTGTTAATACTGCTCATACTTATCATGGAAGGAAGCCTTTTCCTGCATAGGAATGGTAATTTTATTTCTGTCCTTAAAATGAGAAATAGGTCAACCTACTTACTTATTGCATTTCTTAAATCATCTTCTGGGATTTGGGCAGTTTAAGGCTTATAGGTCTTTTCCTGGCTATCTTCCTCTGAATCTCTTAAGGGATCATAGATATTCTATGCACATCCAATCAAATATTTATTAAAGAGTATATAATATAACTGTAAATTTATTGTAACATTTTTCTCCTAAGGAGTTCAGAACCCTATGGCATTGATTACCTCATTTATCTTCATATACATTCCCAAGGGAAGAGCTTGGTAGTATTATCAGGTCAGATTAAAAATAAATGGGTGAGTATAAGCCAGTTGTTCAGTTAGTCAGTCTGTCATCAGGATTGACGGGGTTTTCACTGTTTGCAGGTAACTCTGCTGGAAACAATAGCCATGCTGTGTTCAGGGAAGCAACATGTCAGGACAAGGCTAGTCTGGATGAAAACCTGAAATGGCTCAGGTGTGCCTCAGTTCACACTTCTCTGCTTATCTGTGTATTTGCCCAGCTAGTGACAAAACACTAACATAGGTCCTTTTCTCCATTTGAGAAGCCATCAGCCATTGTTCTCTCACACCACCTCATGCTTCAAGGCTCAGATGAGTCATTATTTTATCTGTAAGGCCTTTTATTTTATTTTTTTAAATCCCAGAATGTATTTATTTCATATTATTTATCACAAGGGTTCAACTGGAAACTTGATTTAAAAAAAAAAACAGAAAACAGAAATGACAGCACAGGTTAAGATACAGTCCTATATAGAAATAAAGGAAAGGACAAATCATCTGAGGAAAAGCTAAAAAGACAACACAAGGAGAGATGCTGGACAAGTCAGCATTCTTGGCTGGAGACCTGCTTTGAGTAGGTTTCTTGCAGATACTTTTTAAAGGTTGTGGGGTTTTTTGTTTGTTTTTTCCCCAGAGCTCAGCAGCATGTGTGTTCAAAGGGCTATGAACGTTGGGTTCTCCTAGCAGGCTCTGGATGGATAGCAGGATGGTCCTGACATTTCTACAGGGTGCCACTTGTCCTCCAGGACATCCAGGCAGATGTCACCCTGGGTAGGCATGTTGGGGTGGTAGTGGGATGTGAGGAATTGCACCGTGGATGTGTTTTAAGGGTAGCCACTGTGGAACTCCGGGGAGAGCTTATGCCTCAGATCTCCATATATGGTGCCATCTGCTCTGTGGATGGCCCCCACCCATTTGAAAAGGTTGTCTGATTCAGGGGAGATGGAAATTCCTTGGTCACCAGACATCCTCAGCTCCAGCTGTAGCTCCATGCCCTTGGAGTGGGCAGTGCTCTGGCTCCTTTGTGGGTGGTGGCAATGCTGGTGGAGGCTGGGTTGAAATTCTGGGAAGCCATCTGGGAGGGGCTGGCAGGGCCACGAGAACTTCAGGAGCATGACTGCAACTGTAGGGCTGCAGGCCCACATGTCCACTTGTAAGGCTTTTATTTCTCCTCAGCAGAGTTACGCATGTCTATGTCTAGACTTGTGACAATTAGATGTAGTGAATATATCCGATACAGTATATTGAATGAATGAATGTATTTTGTGTGCATCTTCTCTAAAAGGCCAAGAGCTTCTGCAGGCCAGGAACTGTGTTTTAGTTCTCTCTGGATCCTCAGCACAGATCACAAAACCTGGCACAAAATAGACAATTAGAATCAGTTTAGTAAATAACACAGGGAACTAGAATGCATATTTAATATATGAGGATCGGACTACAAACATATTGTTTCAGATTCTTGTTGCTTCTAGTTGCTATTTAATTACATTCATAAGTGGGTGAATGTTCTGCTTCGAATGGCATCCTTCAGATGTTATTTTGAGCCTTACTTTCTCCTTCTGTAAAAAGGGGAGGATGATACTTATTTGTTCTCTATAGGATGCTGTGGGAAACAAATAGAATGAAGTGTACGTATTAGTTTTCTAGGGCTGCTATAACAAAGTACCACAGCCTGGGGGCTGAAACAACAGAAATTTATTTCCGCATAGTTCTGGAGATTAGAATTCTAAGATCAGGGTGTCAACAGAGTTGATTTCTTCTAAAATCCCTCTCCTTGGCTTTTAAATGGCCATTCTCTCCATCTGTCTTCCCACAGTCTTTTCTCTGTGCATGTCTGTGTCCTTATCTCCTCTTCCTACAAAGACATGAGTCATATTAGGTTAGAGCCTACCTTTACAACTTCATTTTACCTTAATTACCTCTGTAAAGACTCTATCTCCAAATACTGTCACATTTTGAAGTACTAGAGGTTAGGACTTCAACATATGAATTTTATGGGGACGCAATTCACCCCATAACAGTATATAAAAGGTCCAATATGATACCTAGCATGTAGCTCTCATTTTACTCATGGAGTTATTATTACTATCACTTTTAGTCAAAGATTTCCAATAGATCACAAAATGGCTTTACTTCTTCATGTTAAATAGCTCCTTTGGTCTCTTGCTCAGCTTGCTTGAAAAGAAAAATAACGTGTAGACAGGGCATAAGCAATTCTAGCATGAAGTGCAAGCAGAGGGAGGAAGATGAAGAATTATCCTGAAGGAAGGAATCCTCTGAGCTCATTTACAGATTTAGCAAGAGCTTGTCATAACCGGAAAAACAGATGACCGAGACAAAGAAGGTGATGCTATAAATGGTGGCAAATATTTTAAGAAGAAAAATGAAAGCATGTGGAGGTCTAGTTGGCATTCAGAAGAAGGGACAGTGAGTCGGGATGCCAAGCATGAAAGGTATTAAAAAGGAACATTTCCATGAAAAGCTAGCAGTCAAATTTGATGGGAAAAGAGCCATTAGCCACATGTCAACCTTGTGATGAGCTTCAGAGCCATCTTTCATGCAGTCATCTTCCCTTCCGTCCCTGCTGTCCTTCTCTCTTCTCTCCATTCCTCTCTTTTTCCTTTGCTTTCTTCCACAAGAATGAACCGAATCCTTGATACACAATAGGCATTGTCAGAGTACTGTGGTATATACAAATGTAAATAATATCCTCAGGGCAGTTAATGTACAGATATAAATAGGCAATTCTTATTATTTGTGGTAGTTATATGAAGCCATCACAAACACTGACGTAGTGAATACTGAACTGTTGTACCTAGGGGAAATACACACCGCACACACCGCACATACCTGCAGGCACATGGCACGTAGATTGTCACCTTAAATCCTAGAAATAACTCAGGCTGGTACATTCTATCTTCTTAACCTTTCAAAAGAGAAAACAAGGTTCAGAAGTCTTAAGTTACTTGCTTGAGGCTATCCTACTAACAGATGCCATAGATAATTGGAATTTCAGCCCCATCCATCCTAGAGCTGGAGCTTCATATACTACAGTGCACTTCTCTGCACCATCTCCAAACACACACACACACACATATATATATATGTACACATATACATATGTATGTATGTTTTAAATATATATACTAAATATTTTCAAATATGTATTTTAAATATATATATATATTTATAGAGAGAGAAGGGGGAAGAAAGAGATGACCATATATATCCATGTATAGGATATACATATTTACATATCTATTTATATACAATTATATATACATGTATGATACATATGGTATAATTTTATATCTGTCTATATATCAGATACAAAAAGGACTAAACAGCAATGTAAAGATTGATGAGCAAAATTAATTACAACTAAAAGATCTACAAGATTCAGGGGTTTTATTGAAAATACTTCTAGTATTCTACACAGAAGAGTGATTATCCATACCTCCATGTGTAAGATCTCTCTCTTTTTAGGTGCCAAGAACAATTCTAGACCTTTAGTAAAAATTACTCCTTATAGTAATCTTAAAAAAGTGACTGTACAATCTTCACTGTAATACTAGAAAACTAGAACTCAGGAAAGGAAACTTGTTAGAGACTATACAGCCATTAAATAGTTGAGATTTGAACCTAGGTCTCTCCAGTAACCCAGACCACTGCACCTCATGATCTCCCATAAACAAATATAGAATATCACCTTCCCAGCTGATATCTCTTCCTTCTACTCTGACTCAAACATCCTCATCCTAAAATAAAAAGGAATGGCAATCAGAGAAACCAGAATTTGAAGAGGACAAAATGAGTGTTGTTAGGAAGGCAAAAGCAGAGAATGAGTGCTACTTGGGCATCTAAGTGCATCCACTTAGATATAAATCTCAAAGGAGAGAGGGTTTACAGGGTTACAGGGAGGGTTTACATTATTTCTGAGAGGAGTGTTTTGAAAGACAAAAGAAATTAAGAAGTCAATTGGTCAATAAAAAAAGACAATGGCTAGCAGGTAGAACAATTAAGGCAAGAAGGCAGGGAGTGAGAAAGTCCTCATGGAAGCTGAGCTCTAGGGCCATGGATGTGGGAGAATATGTACAACTGGCTGTTCTTGGCTCAGTAGGACTCTGGGAGTGAGGTGACACCAAGAGAAATGTGGTCAGTATGGAGAAAGCAAGTGGATAGAAATGGGTTTTGAATGTTAGGATACTAGGTTTGGATATTTTCTCAAGGCAATGTTACATTATTTAAATTTTAAAGTAAGAAAACTAACTTCCAACAGCCAGAGTTTAAATGTTTCACCTGAGGAATTCTTATTAAGAAGTTTGGGAGGGACACGTGGGTGGCTCAGTAGTTAAGCGTCTGCCTTCAGCTTAGGTCATGATCCCAGGGTCCTGGGATAGAGTCCCACATCAGGCTCCTTGATCAGCGGGGAGCCTGCTTCTCCCTCTGCCTGCCACTCCCCCTGCTTGTGCTCTCTCTCTCTCTGACAAAAAACAACATAAAAAAGAAGTTTGGGAAAATAAGATAAAAACAGAGAGGGAGGCAAACCATAAGAGACTCTTAACTATAGCAAACAAACTGAGGGTTGCTGGAGGGGTTGTGGGTGAGGGGATGGGGTAACTGGGTGATGGGCATTAAGGAGGGCATTTGATATAATGAGCACTGGGTGTTATATTCTACTGATGAATCACTGAACTCTAGCCCTGAAACTAATAGTACACTGTTTAACTAAATTGAATTTAAATAAAAATTTAAAAAATTAAAAATTTAAAAAGTATGTGAGGCAGTGCAGTGTAGATCCCAGAACTCTGACTCTAGATCTCAAATTCTATTATTTCAATAATATGAAATATTATTATGAAAATATTCAATAATAATAAAAATAGATTCGTACTTTAACAAAGAAAAAAGAAAGATTTATATTCTATCTCACTGTTAACCACAAAAATTCCAAGTATTTACCAGGATCTGTTGCCTGGAAATTATGTCTGTCATTTCCATAATTGCTTTGCAATGCCATTAATAGGGAAGAAATTAATAAAATAAAATAACATAGAGTATAACAAAAGCTTCAATTTTCATAAAGTTGGGATTGAAACATTTTTTAACCTGAAAATGTAATGTTAGTTCTTCTGGGACTACCTCTGCATTGTCATTACTGTGTTGTCTTGTTTTGTTTTCATTTTCCCATTTTCTCAGTCATGGTGAAATTCTTTTAATAATACTTGATAAGAAAAGACATTCCCAGTCCTTAAAGGTCACACATGCAAAAGCCAAGACAAATGAACCTCAGGAACATGGGCTACAATACACATGTATTGCACTGAGTAGGGAAAGTTGTTGTTTTTTTTTTTTTTTTCAAATTTTTATTTAGATTCTAGTCAGTGAACATACAGTGCAACAGTGGTTTCAGAAGCAGAATTCAGTGATTCATCACTTACATACAACTTCCAGGGCTCATCACAGCAGGTGCCTCCTTAATGCAGTTGTTGGTTTTTTTTAAGATTTTATTTATTTGTCAGAGAGTGCCTGCACACGCACACAAGCAGAGGGAGTAGCAGGCAGAGGGAGAAGCAGACTCCCAGTTGAGCAGGGAGCCGATGAGGGACTGGATCCCTGGGATCATGACCTGAGCCCAAGGCAGATGTTTAACGGATTGAGCCACCCAGGCGTCCCTGAATAGGGAAAGGTTTAGTATGCCAAAAATGTCATATCTGAAGTTAGGACGAAGAAAGTCCTACACTCTCTGTAGGACTCTCTGTTGCAATCTCACCTGGATCATTCATCTGTCTATTATCACCGTATAACATTTAGAGCTCTGTGCTGAGCTGAGGGTGATCAGCTGGCTAACACTCCTAGAATCATAGCTGCTTGCTTGGAACGGGAATTCTCTCGGTACAAATATTAGTTAGAAATGACTGTGAATAAATCAAGGGGAATTAACAAACAGCATTTCATCCAGAAATGTGTCCATTGCTTTATTGCTTTCATTATTTAAATGATGACCTTTTGGCAGAATATTGTTTAATAAATAAGTCAGTATTTTGAGGACATAGAGGGTTCCCTGGTACATAGTGGATGCAAGCCAGGCTTTCTATCAAGTAACTGAAGAGTTAGGCCCAAATTTCCTTGTATTTATATTTATATTTATACTTATGCTTATATTTATATGTGTATATATACATATATATGTGTATATATATATGTATATATATATATGCTTTATATTGTTAAAAACAGCATGGATGTTAAGAAAAATGACTGCATTTGAATTTTGACTTGCTGTTTGTGTGACGTTTGACCTCAAATCTACAAGCCTGTTTCCTCAACTGTAAAAGGAAAGCACCAGTGCCTACTTTAAACTATAAAGATTGTATGGGAATATATATCACTTTATTTTATTTTATTTTTTAAAAAGATTTTATTTATTTATTTGACAGAGAGAGAGGAAGAAAGCACAAGCACGGGGAGTGACAGGCAGAGGGAGAAGCAGGCTCCTCACCAAGCAAGGAGTCTGGCTCCATCCCAGCCGGGCTGGGATCATGACCTGAGCCGAAGGCAGACGCTCAACGACTGAGCCGCCCAGGCACCCTGGGAATATGTATCACTTTAAACTTATTGCTAGTTGTACTTGTTTTTCAATTACCCTAGTAATAACAAAAATATGTTATTGTCACAAAGTGCAACATTTTATATAGTCAAATTTAAGATATCTAATCCCGGATTTAGAAACATGCACTTGAAGTATACTACACCCACAAAATTCAACATGCTCAAGTTTTAGATCAGAAGTAAACATATGTGCACTAGATTTTTTTTAATTAATAGACTTATTTTTATTTATTTATTTATTTATTTTTATTCTTATGTTAATCCCCATACATTACATCATTAGTTTTAGATGAAGTGTTCCATGATTCATTGTTTGTGCATAACACCCAGTGCTCCATGCAGAATGTGCCCTCCTCAATACCCACCACCAGGCTAACCCATCCTCCCACCCCCCTCCCCTCTAGAACCCTGTTTGTTTTTCAGAGTCCATCGTCTCTCATGGTTCGTCTACCCCTCTGATTTCCCCCGCTTCATTCTTCCCCTCCCGCTACCTTCTTCTTCTTCTTCTTTTTTTTTTTTTCTTAACATATATTGCATTATTTGTTTCAGAGGTACAGATCTGAGATTCAACTTAATTAATAGACTTATTTTTATGGGGAGCCTGGGTGGCTCAGTCGTTAAGAGTCAGCCTTCAGCTCAGGTCATGATCCCAGGGTCCTGGGATCGAGCCCCATATCAGGCTCCCTGCTCCATGGGAAGCTTGCTTCTCCCTCTCCCACTCCCCCCCTGCTTGTGTTCCCTCTCTCACTGTGTCTCTCTCTGTCAAATAAATAAATCTTTTTAAAAAAGTAGACTTATTTTTAGAGTAGTTCTGGGTTTATAGAAAATTGAGCAGCTCCCCATGATTTTCTCTATTATTAAAATTTCACATAGGGGTAGTACATTTGTTATGATTGATGAACCAATATTGATACACTGTTATTAACTAAAATCAATAGTTGATACTATGGGTTCTGTCTTAGTAGTGTGGAAAGATAGACTCTGGCTGTTGTGGGTCACTGAAAGTCAGGGTGAACCTGAGTTTGCATGTAACTCCCTGACTTACCCAACTGCCAGATCAAATGGTGCCAAGGGATATAATGCAAACTCAAACTCTCAGATGACTATTTCATTTCATAAGTCATTTAATTAATACTGACCCAGTACTTACTATATGCCTGGCACGCTGCTTGGCATGGACGAGATAAGAACTGAAGAGCAATTGGTTAATTACCTATATGAGATCAAACAACTTTGGTTGAACACACAAATAAACAGAGTATTACAAAGTCTTAAAACAATGGCAAAGCTAGGATGTGCCTAGGATATTAGGAGCACACAAAAGTGGGGCAGCTGTGTGCTGCTGGGAGAAAGGAGGAATCATTTTCTTCTTCTTCTTCTTCTTCTTCTTCCTCTTCCTCTGTTTCTTCCCTTCCCCCTCATCTTCCCCTCCCCCTCTTCTTCTCCTTCCTCTCTCCTTTCTCCTCCTCCTCTTCCTCCTTCTCTTCTCTTGTACTCTGTAGGTCTTCTTGAGTTCCAGTGATGTCATATTGAGGCCTGGATAGACTTTGATGCTTCCCTAGTCTGTAGTAAACACAATTCTTTTTATGATTTGCTCGCTGCCTAAGTCCCATTCCTTTTCCTGAACCCTACTTGCCTTGCGGTTTAGTTGCCAGTTTCTGAATAGTTTTCCTCTCTCTACCCAAAGTAAAATCTCTTTTGAGGACAACCATGTGTCCTACACATTGTTATCTCTAGTGCCCAGCCGAGGGCTCTGTCCTTAGCAAGTGCTCAATAAATACATAGGGATGAACATAGCATGTTATGTTAAAATATGTTACTGAATTTGTAACTATGTCCACACAAGTTAACTGAATTAAGTAATTCTGCTTAATTCCAAGCAGGATAATATTTGAAATAAACTAGAACCCTATTATCATTATAAAGAATCAGCAAAACTCACCCATTTAAGCTTTTTGGAAGCAGAGGAAGATGATAGTTTTATTTTACGGAAGGGAAAAGAGTCCATATGAGCATATACACTGCGTTCTGATAATATTCCCTGAAATATAATGCCTACATCAGGTAAAAGCTTACTATCCAATGATCCTACCTAATAATAGGAAAGCGACTATTCAGGGTAATAAGAGAACTAGGCTCTAGTCCTTAGGTCACCATCAGACAGTTGTGTAATTGTAAGCATGTTGCATAACATCTGGATATGAGTTCTCTCCTCAATACTACTAAGGGTTCATAGATGCCTGGGTGGCTCAGTCAGTTAAGCGTCTGCCTTCAGCTCGGGTCATGATCTTAGGGTCCTGGGATGGAGTCCAACATTGGGCTCCCTGCTCAGCAGGGAATCTGCTTCTCCCTCTCCCTCTGCCCGTCTGCCCGCCCCCACTTGTGCTCTCTCTCTCTCAAATAAATAATGGTAACAAATACTACTCAGGATTCATTCAATGTTCTCTAGGGTTATTTTCTACTTTAATGGAAAAAAATCATGATTAGAGTATTGTCTTCCTAAAAGCTTTCCAATGTATCTAGATAACTAAGACAAAGAAAATTAGTTTCTTTAGATTCTTGGAAATTGAATCAATTATTCAATTAATACTTTATATTGAACCATTGTATACATTTTAAGAGAGAAGATTCTGAGAACTTTAAAGCATTTACTGCTCTAACCTAATGCTAGGGAATATTTGGTCCCCCTCTTGTGCCTGGGGCTGAGCTTGCCCCTTGAAATAGCACAAGCATAGGATATACAAAGAGATATCTTCCTGTTGCCCATGGCCATCCTGCTATGAGAGTGATATTGGATCAGGTTCTTTCCCTGTTCAGAATCCTTTGATGACTCTTTCCTCAAAATGGTGCTTTACAAGCAATGCTATACACTGCCCTGGTGAGGTCTTCCTCCATATGAAAATAAATAAACTGCTTATCCTTATTCAGATAAGTTTGGGGAATTCTGTATATCTTTCTTGGAGTGTCTCAATGTACACTAACTTATGAGAGGCTTTCAGAAGTCCTGCCATTGGGAAACCTGCATTATTTCCCAATATCTTCCCTTTCTACTTTCTCCTTACCATCAGAACTCTGGCAATTCTCTACATAAAATACTAATCTTCTGCTACTTCCTTTTACCTAGGAGTTGGCTAAGTAAGCCAGTCCTGACCAATGAAATTTATGGGTAGAGCTTCTGGACAGAATATTCTTGAAAGGAGAATCTCCTCTGTTGGCATGCTCCCTCCATTTTCTTTCTTTCTTTCTTTCTTTCTTTCTTTCTTTCTTTCTTTCTTTCTTTCTTTCTTTCTTTCTTTCTTTCTTT
>NC_058413.1:61008934-61009271 GCF_002201575.2 Neomonachus schauinslandi | reverse complement strand
TTTCTTTCTTTCTTTCTTTCTTTCTTTCTTTCTTTCTTTCTTTCTTTTTTTTTAAAGATTTTATTTATTTATTTGACAGAGAGAGACACAGTGAGAGCAGGATCACAAGCAGGGGGAGAGGGAGAAGGAGAAACAGGCTTCCCGCGGAGCAGGGAGCCCAATGCGGGGCTCGATCCCAGGACCCTGGGATCATGACCTGAGCCGAAGGCAGACGCTTAACAACTGAGCCACCCAGGCACCCCTCTTTCTTTCTTTCTTTCTTCTTTTTTTCTTTCTTTCTCTTTCTTTCTTTTCTTTCTTTCTTTCTTTCTTTCTTTCTTTCTTTCTTTCTTTCTTT
>NC_058413.1:61008040-61008365 GCF_002201575.2 Neomonachus schauinslandi | reverse complement strand
TTTCTTTCTTTCTTTCTTTCTTTCTTTCTTTCTTTCTTTCTTTCTTTCTTTCTTTCCTTTCTTTCTTTTCTTTCTTTCTTTCTTTTCTTTCTTTCTTTTTCTTTCTTTCTTTCTTTCTCTCTTTTCTTTCTTTCTTTCTTTCTCTCTCTTTCTTTCTTTCTTTCTCTTTCTTTCTTTCTTTCTCTCTCTTTCTTTCTTTCTTTCTCTCTCTTTCTTTCTTTCTCTCTTTTCTTTCTTTCTTTCTCTCTTCTTTCTTTCTTTCTTTCTTTCTTTCTCTCTTCTTTCTTTCTTTCTTTCTTTCTTTCTTTCTTTCTTTCTTTCTTTC
>NC_058413.1:60930040-61008030 GCF_002201575.2 Neomonachus schauinslandi | reverse complement strand
TTCTTTCTTTCTTTCTTTCTTTCTTTCTTTCTTTCTTTCTTTCTTTCTTTCTTTCTTTCTTTCTTTCTTCTTTCCTTCTTTCTTTCTTTCTTCTTTCTTTTCCCTGTCTTGGACACAGCCATGACACATAAACAGCCATCTTGTGACCATGAACATGCAATTAAATTGTTGGGATGGTAGAACAGAAAGATAGAAGGGTCCTATGTCCTTGCACAGCTCCTCCTCCTCCACAGTTCTACCTCTGGACCTCTTGTTAGATCAGAAAAATATGCCACTTACATAAGCCGCTATTTGTCAGGCAGTCTTATTATTTGTGACAAAATAATTCCTAAAGGTTACAACAGGAATTTATTACTTTTAAACTCCTAATAAGATTTCCTGGAAACACTTTCAGTGATGCTGCCTATATTCTGCCTTTTCTATCACTGCTGTAACAAATTAACAAGAATTTAGAGGCTTAAAATAACAGTCATTTATTATCTGGAGGGAAGAAATCTGTCATGGGTCTTAGGGGCTAAAATCAAGGCATAAGCAGGGCTGCATTGCATTCTGGAAACATCAGGAGAGAATTCGGTGTTTTGTCCTTTTTAGCTCTTAGAGTCCACTTGCCTCTTTGGCTCATTGTCCCTTCCTCCCACTTCAAAGCCAGCAATGCTGAGTCCCCCTCATTCGTCTATTTCTATATCTCCATCTCTGAACATATCTGGGGAAGGTTTTCAGTTTTGTTTTTTTTTAAGATTTTATTTATAAGTTAGATTTTATTTTTTTTAAGATTTTATTTATTTGTTTGAGAGAGAGAGCACGAGCGGGGTGGGGAGGAGCAGAGGGAGAGGGAGAAGCAGACTCCCCACTGAGCAGGGAGCCTAATGTGGGGCTTGATCCCAGGACTCTGGGATCATGACCTGAGCTTAAGGCAGACACTTAACTGACTGAACCATGCAGGTGCCCCAGAAGGTTTTCAGCTTTTAGGAATTTATGTAATTGGATTAGAACACTCTGGATATTCCAGGATAATCTCCTCATCTCAAAATCTGTAAATTTATCACATCTTCAAAATCCCTTTTGCCATGTAAGGTAACATTCCCAGTTTCTAGGGGTTTGGATGTAGGTATCCTGGGAGGCCATTATTTTGCCTACCACACCACTGTAGAGGATAAAGCTCATACTCCTTAGCACCAGTCTTTTGTGATCTGACTTTAATGTCACTGTTCTAGTCACCATTTTCTCCCCACTATTCATTTCTCTTTTCTATTTTTCTGTTCTGTAGATCAATACACCAGATGTGAACAACTTTCTGGGAGGGTTTATGACCTAAACCCATCCCTTTTTAAGGTCCTGGGCCAAGCATCCAAATGGAGGTCCACCTACCTGAATAGTTAAAAATAGTTAAAAAAGTGCATGTATCTAAATAGTTAAAAACTGCAGATTGATTATCAAACTGTTAAGTAGATCTTCTTTCTTTGACAAAAATAATTTAATAATGATTTTGAAGTCTCAATTCGATTTTAGAATTCTTCCCTCAGAATTCTACCCCGGAATGTGGTAGCACAAAGAAAAATTACCCTAAACCCTCATTCTTGGTCCATGTTTTGAATCCTATACATATCTGAACAACCCAGTCCACTAAATCAGTCTCTAACCAAACACCTCACAAAAAAACAACCCTTAGCTACCACTTAATAATATAATAATGTGGTACAGTCCACACTCAGGAGAATGAAGGTGGAATAAGGGACAGTACTTGGGAACTCCAATAACCCGTGTATCCAGAGCATGGCCTAAAACATGAGGTTTGTACTTTGGGTGGCGAGTAGTATGACCTGAGGAAGGATGAGGTTGGCCCTCTAAAATTCAGGATTTAGGACACAAGCTCCTCTTTCCCACATACAAGTGAAATACTGCTTATTTGTCTAGTTTAAAATTCTAGTCCTCATTTTTATATTAATATTCTCTGATTCATGTCTGAAGATCCACCTAACTTTTTAACCATTTTATGAGAACTTTGGTGACTTTCCTTCCTCATCCTAATTATAACACATTTCTTGCCTTTCATAACTTCAAAAAAACCCCTCTGCTTTTAATAATAATAATAGCATAAAAATAGCATATACATGGCATATAATATATATGAATATGTAATATAACTATGCTTATAGTATTATATGTAATAATACCCTAATATTTATTGAGGGTATTTCATGTGTCATGGGCTCTGCTATCTAAGCTATAGATATTATCTAATTTACAGCTAGAATCATACTAGTGCATTTTTTAGTTACTTACATGTCTCGAGCATAGGGACTGCATTCACTCCTTTCTGTATCTATAGTAGCTAGGAAGTGCTTAGCACAGAATAAATTTTAGATAAATGTTTGCAAAATGAATGTATGGTTACTTGGAACTTTATATTTGATACCATCAGTCTTCATCTTCCTTATTCCTTTTCCTCACTCTGGATATGACCAATTTGTTCTGCCAAACTGCGCATGGTAGATTCTTTAAGGATACAGTGAACAGCACTCTGAATGACTACAGATGTTTCTGACTTTTGACCATTTTAAAGATAGTATGGAAGGGCTTGGAATTTGGACTACATGAGAAAAATGATGGGTTTTGACAGGACAGATAACAATGAGAATGTTAGGAACATGGTTCCTTTTTCCAGTTATCGTGTTGAACAGTTTATTTTGTGTTTTTTTTTTAAGATTTTATTTATTTATTTGACAGAGAGAGAGAGAGAGACAGCTAGAGAGGGAACACAAGCAAGGGGAGTGGAGGAGGGAGAAGCAGGCTTCCCGCCGAGCAGGGAGCCGGATGTGGGGCTCGATCCCAGGACCCCAGGATCATGACCTGAGCCGAAGGCAGACGCTTAACGACTGAGCCACCCAGGGGCCCTGACAAGTTTATTTTGCAAAATAAATTAAATGTTCTCATGCTGGAAGGCCAAGTTTATAGAGAGCTAATATGCAATGGGACAACCGGTTATAAGAGATTTCAGGAGTTATCTTTTAAAATGTTGAGTAATTTCTCCCTGTTCTAATGTGTCTGGGTATATTTAGCATTCACCTTACCTATGACAAAATGTTACACACATTCTCCCTTGAGCTAAGCAAAGATTCTTATAAATTTCCTGTTCTAATGAGTTAATAATACATTGGGAATGAGTTATAGCCTTCATCCTAGCAAATTTGTAAAAAGATCTTTTGGAGATAAAAAATCAACATTATTTATGTGCTTCACTAACATGAATAATGTATCAGTTTAGCTTAAGCTCAGTAAGTAAACTCAAACATTTATAAATGAAAAACTGTCAAATATTAAAAAAGAATTATTTTCTCAGAGATTTGTATCAAATGTGTTTAGCTCAGATTCTTTACATATACCTATACATATGCATACATAAATGAAAAAAAAACAGTGAATGCTCTTTTGGTATTAAATGTCACTTAATTTTATTTAGAAACTAATGGTTTTGTTCTATAAAGTTGTCAACAGAAAAATTTTCAGGTAGATGGAATCTGAGAAGCTGAAACAAACTGAATGGATTAAAGAGATATGTATGCACAAGGAGACTATAAATGAAATGAGCTTAAATACAGTATATCTTTAAAACATTTGAGTGTGACAACAGAAATACTAGATGAGTAAAATTATTATCTAAAACAATTAGATATCCTTTACCCCAGTTGCAAGTGAGAAGGGACCTCACATTTTTACATAAATGTTATTTACAGTTGAGAGGTAGGGTCATCATCCCATGGTCACCTTAATGTTCCAGTGGAATATGAATTGTCTCTAAAGTGAGACAGACCTGGTTCAATCTCCAGTTTCACCAGTTACTAGTTCTACATTTGACAAGTCACTTACCCTCTTTTAGCTTCTACTCACCTATCTTTCAAATGAATGTAATACTAAAATCTCAGAGTTGTTGTAAGGGTTTCATGAGATAATCCATATAAAAGGGTGGAGGCATTCTCAGGCACAAAGTAAATGACTGTGAAATACTTCTTTTCTTTTCTACCCTACTTAATATGAGTATCTTGCAATGAATTAAATTACAAATTATAGATAAATTGTGCCAAACATTAAGTTTTGAGGATCAAAATGTAAGCTTAGTTTCTACATTAGACGTGAAGACTTAGCACCTGTTTGTGGTGCACACAACATGGTTGAGTAAAAAAGGGAAAAAAAATTACATTTGAACAAAGTCATTCAAATACCATCTCCTTGATGACGTACCCACATACACGGTCTCATCAGCTAAAAGCAATTTTCCTCTCCCTTATTCAGTAATGTAAAATATTAAAAAAGAATTATTATTATTATTTTTTAAGATTTTATTTATTTATTTGAGAGAGAGAGAGTGAGAGACAGAGATCATGAGAGGGGGGAGGGTCAGAGGGAGAAGCAGACTTCCTACCGAGCAGGGAGCCCGATGCAGGACTCGATCCCAGGACTCCAGGATCATGACCTGAGCCGAAGGCAGTTGCTTAACCAACTGAGCCACCCAGGTGCCCCAAAAAGAATTATTTTTTAATAAGTGTCCAGTGCTATGTGTTGGGGCTTTAACACTGATCAAGAGAATAATAATTCCTAATTACCCTGAGTTTGTAGTCAGTAAAGAGATAGGAGATTTCAGTTGACAGGACATTTCAACCAAATATGATGATCATGACGGTTGAGAGCTAGGATAGACAGAGGAGAGTTTTGAGAAGCAGTGGTATCTGAGATGAATCAATGAGGAAAAGGGAAGGAAGAAGCTGGGGGTCAAAATGGAGTAGCCCAGCCCCATGTTACATAGTCCAAGAAAGAGTGAGGAAAGTCTGAAAGTGAGGTTTTGCCTAGAAGAGTTGAGTTAAAAAAAAAAGCAAACTCCAAATCTAGTTAGAATATAGAATAAAGAAAGGTGGTGCCTAGCATGACACAAGACAAACAAACAAATAAATAACCAGGAGATCAAAAGACCGGATTATTAAGGGTTTGGACTTTATACCCAAGCATTGGGCAAAATCTTTCAACATTTCTGTAGTTTCCCCATTAATTATGTATTTCTCACATTCTGTTTTGTATATTTATTTGTTGACAAGACCTAACTTATCCATGCCATCTATTCTCCTTCAAAGTAGGATCCATATCTGATTCATTGGTACATTGATTCAGCATAGCACAACACTTATTATAACATTACTCAATTTGCAATTGACCTTCACAGGTGTTACCTCATTAAATCCTCATAATAACCTTTTGAGAGATGGCTTACTCATTGCTCCCTATCTGCAAATAAAGTAATTGAGTTACAGAAAGATTAAATGACTAGTAAATGAAAAATCCAGGACATGGACACAGGGCTAATGTCTAATAGAAATGTTGGCAGTGATAGAAATGTTCTGTATCTACACTACTGAATAATTTAGCCACTAGCCACATGGGGCTATTAAGCACTTGAAATGTGGCTAGGGCACCTGAGGAATAGAATTTTAAATTTTATTTAATTCGAATCAATTTAAATAGCCACATGTAGCTAGGGGCTACTATATTGGACAACTCCGTATTATAGTGCCTATCATCTTAATGGCCTTATTTTAAGTTAAATACCTCTTTAAAGGCCCCATCTCAAAACGCAGTCACATTCTGAGATACCAGGGCTTCAACGTAAAAATTTGAGGAGTAGAACACACAATTCAGCCCATAATATCACCCTTCTTTATTTATTTGTCTCTTTTCCTCAGCAACTCCTGAAGAGGGTTCTGAGAACAAAATTGGAGAGTACAAAATATAACCATTATGCCCTTTTTAAGTGTATAGTCTGATATAAGAGATGTTTGATTCATACAAAACACTCATCTTCTCCAATTCTTTAAAAGACAGAAAATTAGCGGAAAATGCCAAAGGCCAATCATTAATTTCCAACAAGCATTTTAAAGTACATTGCCCTACGTTTTTTTATTAGGACTTTTAAAATGTTAATCATTTTATTACCTATAATAAAAATGTAATTATCATTAAAATTAATTCTGAGGGCTAAAATATTTTTAAAGTGGATTCCTTCAAATGTACTTCTGATTTTAATGTTTACTTGCTTATAATAAGTTTCAACTAATGAAATAATGGAAACTTGCTTTTTATGCCAGTAGAATCCATTTTTTTCCCTGATGTCAACTTAAAAGACATATTTTGGTAAGTAAAAGTGAAAAGCTATAAAAGATTAGACTTATACAACACTAAACCATATTAATTTTATCAGTATCCAACACTAAATGAATAAATTCATGATATGCTAATATAGGGAAAAGTAATAATTACAAAGCACTATGATTTTTAATGGCTCATGTCTACAAATAGGCAGTATGGATAGTCCCAGGTGGAGCGAGACAGCACCATGCTTTACCACTTCCAGGGTGAGTGATCCTGAGCAACTTACTCAATCTCTCTGAGCCCTAAGTTTTACCTATGAAACCCAGGTATTAAAGTTCCTTATCCCCTGTTTCTTTAATCTCACAGTGGTATCTGTAGCTTCCTTTTGGCAAGATAAAAAGGCCTTGAGTGAAATCCGCCTTGCAGATCATTCTGAGAGGTGACTTTTGTCACCATACCCATTACAGTGTTGTTTTGGCTGATGAATAGGAGGTTGGGTGGTTAGTCTTCTGCTTACCAGGTAAGCACAGATATAGGAAACCTAGAACATGTTTTTTATTCAACAACTAACTTTAAGTTCTCATTCTTTTTTTTTTTTTTTTTAAAGATTTTATTTATTTATTTGACAGAGAGAGACATAGTGAGAGCAGGAACACAAGCAGGGGGAGTGGGAGAGGGAGAAGCAGGCTTCCCGCAGAGCAGGGAGCCCGATGTGGGGCTAGATCCCAGGACCCTGGGATCATGACCTGAGCCGAAGGCAGACGCTTAATGACTGAGCCACCCAGGCGCCCCTAAGTTCTCATTCTTATTTCACAATGTTATTATCTAAATCTTAGAGACTTGGGGAATTGGAGACTCTTGGAATGATTAGTCTAGCCAGCCTCTTTTGCTGATTCCCTATTTGCATTGCCCTGAACCCTAGGATAAGGCTTCAATGACCCTTCTACTAGGGGACATCACTTTTTGTCCCTCGGACTGAGAGCACTATCTGCAACTCTGTTTTTTATCAAATAGCTGCCTTCTCTTTCTTCCTAGAGCCTGAGTCATTTAATTAAATCTACCCTTCCTTTACCCAACTCCTCTTCTGGGCAACAGCTTTTTCCTAACCTGTTTGGTCACAGACACTTTCAGGCTTCCAGGCTCAAGTGTGAGTGACAGTTTCTAGTTCTGAGAGCAAAGAAGATGGATATAGAGAAGATGGTTGCTTACGATACCCTGCTTTTATTTTTATTTTCTTCTTTCTAAATTTCTCTGATCATCCACAGAGAACTAGAAAAAATATATGCTCTACACGTGAGTGGTATATGAGTTTATCTTGTGCCAGTAGTCTATCCCATTTAATAAAGGAGACATACACTTCCATTGTCAACATAATTTGGAGGCAAAAAACATGTCTATCTTCCTCCAGGAAGTAAGCAACTTGGAAACAAAGAACAATAACAAAGCTCTCTCATTAACTTAGTATTGGTTAAGGCCATGCCCAAGTTCTTTCTGGTTCTGGTTTTTTTTTTTTTTTTTTTAGATTTGGTTTCTTTGCTTTTACATTTCTTCTTCTTTGATAATTTTACTCTTCATACTTGAAAATATCATATAAAACAGAATTTTTGCATTGTTATTTTAGAGATAGCACAAGTTGAAAAATATTCAGTTAGCATCAACATTAATATCAAATGATGAAAATAAAATGTTACACTTGTGGGAACGATTAAAATGAGTAACTCAGGATAATTTCCTTTAAAATAGTATGGTATTTTCATATATATTCATAGTAAATATTTCTGTTACATTTACTTATTGATACCAACTGTAATGTGAGTCAGTAAGAAGGTCAGAGGGGTGTAGTTTAAGACTAATATTGCTGAATTGTATCTGCAGTAGTAATTCATATCTGCCTATGCATGGCTACATGATTATTAGAAATGGTCTAGTTTGGGGCACCTGGCTGACTCAGTTGGTGGAGTATGCAACTCTTGATCTTGGGTCATGAGTTGGAGCCCCACTTTAGGTGTAGAGTTTACTTAATTAAAAAAATATATACATATATATGCTTATAAAGAAATAACCTAGTCTAGAATAATAGCAACTGCCATTTACTGTGGCCCTCCTGTAGATTAGGAAAATGCTAAGTATAGCAATCATATCACAGGAAGTAAAATTCTTACCAAAAACTCAAATGAAGCAGCTTTTATAAATAAACTTTAATGAATTTGTGGAGGTGTTACTAAAGTTAAGGAAACAAAGAAGCGAGGTGAGGCACGCAGAGCCTAGAAATGATAGGAAGGAGGGCCTTACCAACCTTAGGACTGAGGGGAAGGAGAACAGAGTGTCAAACCTCAGTGAGAGCTGAGGCCACACAGCTCTGGCTTCACGTATTTTTTTTAACTAGCGTGATGCATATCTTATGGATTTATCACTTCTTAACTAAAATGTCATTGATTTATTTCTCTTTTTTCTGTTCCATGGGACTATAGCATGGAGACTTTTTGCTACTTATCTTTAAATCCCTCACAGTGCGGGGTGCCTGGGTGGCTCAGTCGTTAAGCGTCTGCCTTCAGCTCAGGTCGTAGTCCCAGGGTCCTGGGATCGAGCCCTGCATCGGGCTCCCTGCTCGGCAGGAAGCCTGCTTCTCCCTCTCCCACTCCCCCTGCTTGTATTCTCTCTCTCACTGTCTCTCTCTGTCAACTAAATAAATAAAATCTTAATCAATCAATCAGTGCCTCACAGCGCTCAGGCTGTTTCGCTCCAGAGCAGGGACACCATATTTAATTAAGAGTGAATGAATGAACAATGAATAAATGAATCAATGAATTCAACATTTTTATGATTCCATTTAAAAGCTTCTATTATAAGAAGAGCTCTCTAGTAATCTCTGTCGACATTCTTCTACGGAGAAAAATTTGTGTTTTGGAAATGAAGCAGTGTTCCTATTTTGAACTTGCAAAGAAAAGAGCTTCAGAACTAGATACTAGAACATACACTTTTGGTATGTATAAAACAGTCGGAAGAAGTAGTCCTTTAGAAGCTGTAGATCTTTTCAGAAAGCAATATAGAAATAATAATATAGATGGCATTCAGATCAGCTAGACTCAGACTGTTTTTTCCTACAGAAATGCAGTTTTCATCATTGGGTGAATTTTATTGGTCCTTTATAATTTTAAGTCAGTACTAAGAACAAATTCCTCATATGTAAAATGATAATGGTTTTGTTCAACCCCCAAAGCTTATTTTGATGCCAAATAATAATCTCTGTTACAAGTACTGAAAGTACAGAGATGGGCAGAAGACAAAATTCCAGTCTCCATGGAGTCTATACTCAAGTTTGGGCCAACAGAAAATACATGCAAAAATAAATATACAATATAATGTCAGGAATTTTTATGTGGCATGAAAATAATAAAGCAGAGTGAGGAGGTAAGGAATGATGGAGGTACTATTTTAAATAGGGTAGCAAGGGAAGGCCTCTTTTGGGAGGAGACATTCCAACTGAGACTTGAATAATGTAAGGAAAGAACTGGTGTTGAGGAATAAGTACCAGGTTAAGGGAATGGCAATGTATTTAAAATACATTAAATAGACATAAAAAAGATTACTTTGAGAATTGAATTTAACAAAAAGCATGTAAAAATGGTGTAGTCTATAAGAGATATACAAATTTGTTATAATGTGTGAGTTTCCTAGGGTTGATAAAACCAATTTCAACAGACTGGGTGTCTTAAAATAACAAAAATTTATTTTCTCACAGTTTTCAGGCGAGATGCTGGAAATCAAGGTGTCAGCATTTCCATACTCCTTGTAAACCTGTAGGGAAAGTCTTCCTTGTTTTTTCCTAACTTCTGGTGACTCACTGATAATCTTGGGTATTCCTTGGTTTGCAGTTACATCATTCCAATCTCTGCTTTGTCAACACATGGCATTCTCCCTGTGTGTCTCTGTCTTCACATGACCATTTTAGAGGAACACCAGTCAGACTGGATTGCTGGCCCACCCTATTCTAGTAGGAACTCAACTTAGCTAATTATATGTGCCTTAACTCTTTTACCAAATAAAGTTACATTCTGAGGTACTTCATCCTTTCATTCTTGGGGGGGGGGGGGGGGTTGGACACAGCCCAACAGATAATATGGTGTTATTATTGAAAGAAATTTCATACTTTTGATAGTCTTATAGCAGGGAAATTAGAAGAGTTAGAAATGGATGACCGAGTAGACTATTGGACTATTTTTCCTTTTTTCGGGAGTATTTTCATAGTGTGTCTTAGGTCAAAAGCAGAGTTCTAAAAAGGCAAAATAAACCCTGCTCTTTGATTAATTTTAAGTACAGTTCCGCAATCATTTTTCCTCACAGGATTAAAAACCAAGAACAGTTGTTTGAATTCTGGCCTCTAGATCATTAGAAGCATGCCACAGGAAATGTTTTGAACTTAAAGTATAAGGCTAGCCATAAGTTGAAAGAAATAGTCTACTTATGCCCGAAGTCAAAGATGAGGTTAAACTAAATAATGACTGAGAATAATTAAAAACAGAACATTATTAAATTGTACCTAAAGCATTGGCTTCTTTAAAGACACATTTGTGGACTTTCTATAACTCTTTTTAATGCTATACTGTTTCAATGAAAAGTTTTTCTTTCCTTTTCTGTTGTATTGCACATGAGTGTATGTGTGTGTATGTGAGTGCCTGTGTGTGTGTGTGTGTGTGTGTGTGTATTCCCCAAATAAAGTGAAGTGAACAAGTGTCCGGATTACCTTATGAAGCCATAGCTGTCACGATATTGAATCTAGTGTAGAAGAAAAGGCAGGGTATTTGGAGCCAGAAACTATGAATTTCTCTTCTACCACTATATTTCTGCCTGTTCTTAGAAAAATTAGTTCATCTTTATGTAATTCAGTCAGTATCATTTGTTGGGGTCGGTGAGAGTATTAAATAAAATAACATATATAAAGCACTTGTTCTTCATATAACTTATATCATCCATGAGGGTTAATTCTTTCTCTCTAATAATAGTCTGCTGTCATCATAATCAAATTGTCAAGGAGGAAATAACTTTTTCAAAACTAAGACAGTGCAATTATATAAAAAACTGATTGTAAGCCATCTTTGTATCTACCCTAGTGCCTAGGAAAATTCTCCAGGTACTAGGGTGCCTGGGTGGCTCAGTTGGTTGGGCGACTGCCTTTGGCTCAGGTCATGATCCTGGAGTCCCGGGATCGAGTCCTGCATCGGGCTCCCCGCTCAGCGGGGAGTCTGCTTCTCCCTCTGACCCTCCCCCCTCTCATGCTCTCTCTCTCTCAGTCTCTCTCTCAAATAAATAAATAAAATCTTAAAAAAAAAAATTCTCCAGGTACTCAATAATCATGTGTTGAAAGACTAAATGATCATAATAGAAGCTGATTCCAGCAAAACTAGTCCCCTCACTCTTCAGCAACTTTTAAACTGTCTTCCCCACAATATACTAGATCCTTTCCCTTACTATCATGCTTGTAAAAGGCATCAGCTTTTCTCACTGGATTATCTGCAGTGGTTCCATTCTTGCTTCATGTAATTAACTCCTTACACAGTAGCCAGGGTGAGCTTTTAATGTACAAGTTAGTCCTCATCACTTTCCTCCTTACAAAAGTCTAATGAATTCCTACTGCATTTAGAGTGAAGTCCAGAATTCCTTTCACAGTCTGAGGGCTCTATAAGCCCGGGCCTTTGCTTACTGCTCCACCGCATTTAGTACCACCCATTCTCATGGGTATCGGCCCTTGTTTCTAGCCTTCAAACACAAGATTAGTTCTGCCTTTGGTCTTTTGAACTTGGGCTAACTTGGCTTTCTTTCTCCTAGATCCCCCCATGAATCCGATCATCCATTAATTAATTTGCCAATTTATTAAACAAATATTTATTGAATACCTCCTAAGTGCAAGGTGTGACTCCAGGTGTTGGGGATACAGGGATAATCAAACAGACAACAAACACCACCCTCATGTGGCCTGTAGTCTAATAGGGAGAGATTGGCAATAAAAACAGAGAAACAAACTGTAGATAAGAGGTGGTAAGTGCTAGGGGGAAAAAAATAAACAGAAAAGGAGTTTAAGGAGTACCAGGGAGTAAGGAGTGAGGGTGTTTATTTTAAATAGTGTGGAGGGAAAGGCCTCCTTGATAAGGGGAGTAAGGATCTGAGAGAGGTAAGAGTGAGACCACCGGTATCTACAAGAAAAGCATTCCTGGCAAAGAGGACTGCTGATGCAAAGGCCTGAGGTGGGGGCATGATCAAAGTCCATGGCAGGAGATTCACAATAGAGGGATAGTAGCAGGTTAAATGCTGGAATTTGTAGGACCTTATGACAATTTCATATTTTGTTCCAAGTAGGATGGAGAGCCAATGGAGGGCTTTGAAACTTTGAGTGACTGCTAAAGTTCAGACTTCAGGATGGTTCTTTCTTATCATGACAAATATTTGGCGAATGAATGAATGAAAGCAATTAATGGAGTTTGTTAAAAAAAGCTCATCAAATTTCAAATTACTATCTACCCTTCTATTATGTACTATTCAGGCAGTAAAATAAACCCAATCCATGTATTTGGTATTGAACCTAGAGAGAACTTATTTTCAATGAATGCATATATAGTATCTAAGGGTTATCATGTTGCATATCATCCTTTTGTCTTTTCTGAGATCTACATGCCAAGCGCCAAGAAGCTGGACTTAATAAGCTGTGTTTCCAATAAGCTATGCTCATTGTGAAAATGATACCAAATCCTGAAGTTAAAATTGATTGACATTCCTCTTTATGGTACTGCTTGCTGAAAGATTGTGAAGATCCAGTCAATGTAGAATATCCTCACTGTGTCTGATTTTTTCCTTGTCTATGTTTTTGTTTTTTTCCACTGAGAATAGGGACTTTCAAGTGAATAATAGCTTTATTCCTGAGCAGCAGCTGAGTGATATCACACCTCTGATGCTAGCATCTCACATTTAAACAACTTTTTACTTTTCCCTTTGGTATTCAAAACAGTCTGAATTCATGCCATCCCATCATTTCATTAAGGCAAACAGACCTGGACAAGTTGGTATTTGGTGTAGTGGGGATGATGCATACATAGGCTTTGGGGACAGATTAGAGTTTGAATTCTTGCTTTGTCCTTTACTTACTGTATGGGTAAGTTACTGCCACTTAATGAGTTTCTTTATCTAGTAACAAGGGTAAATGGGTATTTGTTGATTTGATGCTATGAAGTGAGTAAAGCACTTAATGTAGGTTTTCAATAATTGTTACTTACTCTTTCTGTAGTTAGTGGTGGTGTTAGTCCAACATTTCCTGGTTATCCTCTCACCTTGATGTGTTTACTTACCTTGAATTATCTTGAAACCTATCTGGGGAGAGATATTCTTCCAAAGTTATTTCTCTTTTCAAATATAAGGCAGGCTATAGTAATAATGTAATGCAAACATGCACACAATGATGTGTGAGCAAAGAAGAAAGAATCAGAGATTCATCCAAGAAAGAGCTAACAACCTTAAACAAGTTACTTCACCCATTTGTGCCTCAGTTAGTAAAATCAGGATAATAAAATGATACTTGCTTTTCAGCATTTTTATAAATTTGAAAAGAGATAATACCTATAAAATCGCTTTTAAAAGCACTGATATATAACAAGTGCTGCATAATTATCAGCCATTTTTTTTCTGAGAAGTTCCTCCTAGATTGACTGGGTTCCAAAATCACTAACTTTCAGTGGATGCTGCTTAAGGTTGTATTGGGGCAGATCCTGCTTGGGGACTTTTTCTTCAAAATATGGGACAAAAAAGGGTAAACCTTTATTTTGCTTTCCTGATAAATTTTATTTAATCATTTATCTTCATCCTATCTGGCTTATGGTCATTCTTTTGTTTCAACACAATGTAAAGATTTTCAACCCAAGAGAAATTACCTGCTAAGCCTTCACACAACAGGATGCTTTGTTAACATGTGGAGATTCAAATAGGGAAACTTGTGAGTGAAATACAGAGATTTAACTCTGTGAATATCGGACATGCCATTTTAAGAATTCCTGAGACTGAATATATGAAAAATTAAGAGTATATGACAAGAAACATTTGGGTTATGGCATATTTTCATCTGGTTACATTATCTAAGTATATATCCCATCGTGCTGCTATTTCGAATATATTTAAAAAAATGCAGCTGTGTTTGAGTTGCCTTACTGTACCATCCATACGAAAAGCCTTGAATCTGAGTCAGAGAATGATAAATCTGGAGAATGTGCAGTTAACACTTACCTACAGCATCATGGAATGCATAGAGAGATAGTGGACTCTAAGTCAGAAGGTATGAACTTGCTTGCTGGCTCAAAATTTTACACACTTTCTGAAGTTGGGTGAGAAGACATTTCTGGGAATTTATTTCTTTCTGTAAAAACTAAGGGTAATAACAACTACCAAGTTTTGTTGTAAGAAAAAAAAAATGAGGTAAGCTATCCCTGCTATGCATAAGGCTTCCCAAAAGTTATTTGAATCCTATCTGATTGTGCCAGTGGTTATTATATATCTTTGGACCAACCCCAGCCTCAAGTTTTAACTATAAACTTAAGAGACTTAATTAGATCATAGTTCTCAACCTTTAATAGATATAAATAATATCTAGGGTACCTTTTTAAAATACAGATTTCCAAGTCCTATCACTAGAGATTTGGGTCAATATGTCAGTATGTACCTTAGGAGCCCACATTTAATAAGCTTTCAAGAGGAGGAGATTCCCAAAAGTGGGACCATAGACCACATTTTGGTAAACACTATAAATGATCTCTAAGATCCCTTAGAGTTCTAAAAAGACATGCATGAATAAATGTATATTTTAAAATGTTAGTCCATGTTATTATATTTTCAATGGTAAACAATGTGATTATAAAATAATATAATACATATGATAATGTTTAATAGTTTAAGTGTGCAGCTCAATGAGTATTTACAGATATATAATCCGTGTAGTCATCACTTAAGCCAAGATACAGGGCATTTACAGAGCCTCAGAAAGTTTCATCCTGCTCCTTCACAGCCAATACCACCACCCTCTCCCCCAAGGTAACCATACTGCTGATATCTATTGCCTTTTTCTTAAGTGATATAAATGGACTTACAGTGTGTGCTCTGTTTTATGGTTTCTTTTACTCAACATAATGTCTATAAGATTCATTTATGTTTTTGTATACATAAATAGTGTTTATTATTTTTAAAAATTTGTATATGATATTCTATTTTATGAATTTATTCCACTGTTGTTGGATATTTTCTTTTTCTCCAGGGTTTTGACTATTATGTTAAAGCTGTTATAAACATCCCTTGTATATTTTAGTCCAAATAAGCCCTCAATTCTCATGGATATATACTTAGATAACTGCACCACAGAATAGGCATCTGTTTAGCTTCTGTAGATGCAAACAGATACTCAAAGTGATTATGACAATTTATAATCCTGCTAGATATATAGATAGATTATAGATAGATAAATAGATAGAGATTGGGATAGGTAAATAATGTTATATTTATTTATT
Organism: Neomonachus schauinslandi; assembly: GCF_002201575.2. NCBI lineage: Eukaryota > Metazoa > Chordata > Mammalia > Carnivora > Phocidae > Neomonachus > Neomonachus schauinslandi. Next base: position 60,992,359 of record NC_058413.1, on the reverse strand, counting down.
TATTTATTTTATTAACATATGATGTATTCTTTGTTTCAGGGGTACAGGTCTGTGATTCATCAGTCTTACACAATTCACAGCACTCACCATAGCACATACTCTCCCCAATGTCCATCACCCAGCCACCCTATCCCTCCCACTCCCCCGGACTCCAGCAACCCTCCAATTGTTTTCTGAGATTAAGAGTCTCTTATTGTCTCCCTCCCTCTCTGGTTTTGTCTTCTTTCATTTTTCCCTCCCTTCTCCTATGATCCTCTGTCTTGTTTCTCAAATTCCTCATATCAGTGAGATCATATGATAATTGTCTTTCTCTGATTGACTAATTTCACTTACCATAATACCCTCTAGTTCCATCCATGTCATTGCAAATGGCAAGATTTCATTTTTTGATGGCTGCATAATATTCCATTGTATATATATACCACCTCTTCTTTATCCATTCATCTGTTGATGGACATCTAGGCTCTTTCCATAGTTTGGCTATTGTGGACATTGCTGCTATAAACATTGTGGTGTAGGTGCACCTTCGGATCACTACATTTGTATCTTTGAGGTAAATACCCAGTAGTGCAATTGCTGGGTCTTATGGTAGCTCTATTTTCAACTTTTTGAGGAACCTTCGTACTGTTTTCCAGAGTGGCTGCACCAGCTTGCATTCCCACCAACAGTATAGGAGGGTTCCCCTTTCTCTGCATCCTCGCCAACATCTGTCATTTCCTGACTCGTTAATTTTAGCCATTCTGACTGTTGTGAGGTAGTATCTTATTGCGGTTTTGATTTGGATTTCCCTGATGCCGAGCGATGTTGAGCACTTTTTCATGTGTCTGTTGGCCATTTGGATGTCTTCTTTGGAAAAATGTCTGTTCATGTCTTCTGCCCATTTCTTGATTGGATTCTTTGTTCTCTGAGTTTTGAGTTTGATAAGGTCTTTGTAGATTTTGGACACTAGCCCTTTCTCTGATATGTCATTTGCAAATATCTTCTCCCATTTTTTCGGTTGTCTTTTGGTTTTGTTGACTGTTTCCTTTCCTTTGCAAAAGCTTTTTATCTTGATGAAGTCCCAATAGTTCATTTTTGCCCTTGCCTCCCTTGCCTTTGGCGATGTTTCTATGAAGAAGTTGCTGCACCTGAGGTCGAAGAAGTTGTTGCCTGTGTTCTCCTCAAGGATTTTGATGGACTCCTGCCTCACAGTTAGGTCTTTCAAATATTTTGAGTCTATTTCTGTATGTGGTGTAAGGAAATGGTCCAGTTTCATTCTTCTGCATGTGGCTGTCCAATTTTCCCAACACCATTTGTGGAAGAGACTGTCTTTTTTTCCATTGGACATTCTTTCCTTCTTTGTTGAAGATTAGTTGACCATAGAGTTGAGGGTCCATTTCTGGGCTCTCTATTCTCTTCCATTGATCTATGTATCTGTTTTTGTGTCAGTACCATACTGTCTTGATGATGACAGCTTTGTAATAGAGCTTGAAGTGAGGAATTGTGATGCCGCCAGCTTTGCTTTTCTTTTTCAACATTCCTCTGGATATTTGGGGTCTTTTCTGGTTCCATACAAATTTTAGGATTATTTGTTGCATTTCTTTGAAAAAAGTGGATGGTATTTTGATAGGGATTTCATTGAATGTATAGATTGCTCTAAGTAGCATAGACATTTTCACAATATTTGTTCTTCCAATCCATGAGAATGGAATGTTTTTCCATTTCTTTGTGTCTTCCTCAATTTTTCTCATGAGTATTCTATAGTTTTCTGAGTACAGATTCTTTGCCTCTTTGGTTAGATTTATTCCTAGGTATCTTGTGGTTTTGGATGCAATTATAAATGGGATTGACTCCTTAATTTCTCTTTCTTCTGTCTTGTTCGTGCATAGAAATGCCTTAGATTACCATGCATTGATTTTCTATCCTGCCACTTTACTGAATTCCTCTATGAGTTCTAGCAGGGTAGAGTCTTTTAGATTTTCCACATAAAATGTCATATCATCAGCAAAAAGTGAGAGTTTGACTTCTTCTTTGCTGATTTGGATGCTTTTTATTTCTTTTTGTTGTCTGATGGCTGAGGTTAGGACTTCGAGTACTATGTTGAATAGCAGTGGTGATAGTGGGCATCCCTGCCATGTTCCTGACCTTAGGAGAAAAGCTCTGTTTTTCCCCATTAAGAATGATATTGGCTGTGGGTTTTTCATGGATGGCTTTTATGATATTGAGGTATGTACCCTCTATCCCTATACTCTCAAGAGTTTTGATCAAGAAAGGATGCTGTATTTTGTCAAATGCTATTTTTGCATCTATCGAGAAGATCTGTATGGTTCTTGTTCTTTCTTTGATTAATGTATTGTATCACATTGATTGATTTGCGGATGTTGAACCAACCTTGCAGCCCAGGGATAAATCCCACTTGGTCATGGTGAATAATCCTTTTAATGTACTGTTGGATCCTATTGGCTAGGATTTTGGTGAGAATTTTTGCATCCATGTTCATCAGGGATATTGGTCTGAAATTCTTTTTGATGGGATCTTTGTCTGGTTTTGGGATCAAGGTAATGGTGGCCTCATAAAATGAGTTTGGAAGTTTTCCTTCCATTTCTATTTTTTGGAACAGTTTCAGAAGAATAGGTATGAATTCTTCTTGAAATGTTTGGTAGAATTCCCCTGGGAAGCCATCTGGCACTGGGCTCTTGTTTATTGGGAGATTTTTGATGACTGCTTCAATTTCCTTAGTGGTTATGGGTCTGTTCAGGTTTTCTATTTCTTCCTGGTTCAGTTTTGGTAGTTTATATGTCTCTAGGAAAGCGTCCATTTGTTCCAGATTATCTAATTTACTGCCATATAGTTGCTTATAATATGTTCTTATAATTGTTTGTATTTCTTTGGTGTTGGTTGTGATCTCTCCTCTTTCATTCATGATGTTGTTGATTTGGGTCCTTTCTCTTTTCTTTTTGATAAGTCTGGCCAGGGGTTTATCAATCTTGTTAATTCTTTCAAAGAACCAGCTCCTAGTTTCGTTGATCTGTTCTACTGTTCTTTTGGTTTCTATTTCATTGATTTCTGCTCTGATCTTTATTATTTGTCTTCTTGTGCTGGGTTTAGGCTTTATTTGCTGTTCTTTCTCTGGCTCCTTTAGGTGTAAGGTCCGGTTGTGTATTTGAGACCTTTCTTATTTCTTGAGAAAGGCTTGTATTGCAATATACTTTCCTTTGAGAACCACCCTTGCAGGATCCCAAAGGTTTTGAACGGTTGTGTTTTCATTTTCATTTGTTTCCATGAATTTTTTTAAAATTCTTCTTTAATTTCCTGATTGACCCATTCATTCTTTAGTAGGATGCTCTTTAGCCTCCATGTATTTGAGTTCTTTCCAACTTTCCTCCTGTGATTGGGTTCTAGTTTCAAAGCTTTGTGGTCTGAAAATATGCAGGGAATGATCCCAGTCTTTTGGTACTGGTTGAGACCTGATTTGTGACCCAGGATGTGATCTATTCTGAAGAATGGTCCATGTGCTCTAGAGAAGAATGTGTATTCTGTTGCTTTGGGTGGAATATTCTGAATATATCTGTGAAGTCCATCTGATCTCCATTGTGTCATTTGAAGCCTTTATTTCCTTGTTGATCTTTTGCTTAGATGATCTCTCCATTTTAGTGAGGGGGGTGTTAAAATCCCCTGCTATTATTATATTATTCTCGATGTGTTTCTTTCATTTTGTTATTAATTGGCTTATATAATTGGCTGCTCCCATGTTAGGGGCATAGATATTTACAGTTGTTAGATCTTCTTGTTGGATAGACCCTTTAAGTAGGATATAGTGTCCTTCCTCATCTATTACAGTCTTTGGTTTAAAATCTAATTTGTCTGATATAAGGATGACCACCCAGCTTTCTTTTGGTGTCCATTAGCATGGTAAATGGTTTTCCACTCCCTCACTTTCAATCTTAGGTGTCCTTGGGTCTAAAATGAGTCTCTTGCAGACAGCATATTGATGGGTCTTGTTTTTTTATCTAATCTGATACCCTGTGTCATTTGATTGGGGCATTTAGCCCATTTACATTCAGGGTAACTATTGAAATGTTTGAATTTAGTGCCATTGTATTGCCTGTAAGGTGACTGTTACTGTATATTGTCTGTGTTCCTTTCTGGTCTATGTTGCTTTTAGGCTCTCTCTTTGCTTAGAGGACCCATTTCAAGATTTCTTGTAGGGCTGGTTTGTTCTTGTTTGTCCTGGAAGCTTTTTATCTTTCCTTCTATTTTCAATGAAAGCCTAGCTGGATATAGTATTCTTGGCTGCATATTTTTCTCATTTAGTGCCCTGAGTATATCCTCCCAGTCTTTTCTGGCCTGGCAGGCCTCCATGGATAGGTCTCTTGACAATTTAATGTTTCTACCATTGTAGGTTACAGACCTCTTGTCCCTAGCTGCTTTCAGGATTTTCTCTTTGTCTCTGAGACTTGTAAGTTTTACTATTAGATGTTGGGGTGTTGACCTATTTTTATTGAATTTGAGGGGGTTTTTTTGTGCCTCTTGGGTTTTGATGCCTGTTCCTTCCCCAAATTAGGGAAGTTCTCTGCTATAGTTTGCTCCAGTATATGTTCTGCCCCCCTCTCTCTTTCTTCTTCTTCTGGGATCCCAATTATTCTAATATTGTTTCATCTCATGGTATCACTTATCTCTCGAATTCTCCCATCATAATCCATAGTTGTTTATCTCTCTTTTTCTCAGCTTCTTTATTCTCCATCATTTGGTCTTCTATATCACTAATTCTCTCTTCTGCCTCATTTATCCTAGCAGTTAGAGCCTCCATTTTTTTATTGCACCTCATTAATAGCCTTTTTGAATTCAACTTGGTTAGATTTTAGTTCTTTTATTTCTCCAAAAAGGGATTCTCTAGTATCTTCCAAGCTTTTTTCAATCCCAGCTCTTATCTTTATAATCATCATTCTGAACTCTAGTTCTGACATCTTACTGTCTGTATTGATTAGATCCCTGGCAGTCATTACTGCCTCTTGTTCTTTTCTAGAGGTGAGTTTTTTCATCTTGTCATTTTGTCCATAGGAGAAGAGATGATTGAGAGAACAAAATGCTAAAAGAGTAACAATGACCCTAGGAAAATATGCACTAAACAAATCTGAAGAGACCTGAAACCAGGGGGAAAAGAAAGAGAAAAGAAAAATATGATCAGGCTGGGGAATACAACAGAGCTACACACTAGATTTTGGGTGTATTTTGGTCTCTTAGAAGAAACTGCCTCCCAATATTTTAAGGAAAGAAAAACTTATATACATATAAAAAGAAGGGTAAATTTGATGAAAGGATATAATATGACTGTAAAGATGAAAATTTAAAAAGTTTTTTAAAAAGGGATTGATAAGATATTGGTTGAAAAAAGAAAGAAGAAAAATTCAAAAAAAAAAAAAAGAGAAAGAGAGAATGTGATCATGTGGGAGACTAGAACAAAACCATACACTAGATTTAGAGTATATTTTGGTCTGTTAAAAGAAACTGTATTCCAAAATTTTAAGGAAAGAAAAACTTACATATATACAACAAGTAAGGTTAAATACAATGAAGGGATAGAATATGACTGTAAAAATTAAAATTAAAAAAGATTTTAAAAAAGGAATTGATAAAATGTTGATTGAAAAAGGAAAGAAGAAAAATTAAAAAAAATAGAAAAAGAAAAAAAGAAAATTAAAAATTTAACTTTTGAAAGACTAAAGAATCATTGGAAAAAAGCCATGAATTCTATGTGGTGTATTCCCCTAGCACTGGAGTTTTGCAGTTCTCATTGATCAGTAAACTTGGTCTTAGCTGGATGGTCTTGCTGATCTTCTGGCGGAAGGGCCTGTTGCAGTGATTCTCAAATGTATTTGCCTGAGGTGGAATTGCACCACCCTTGCCAGGGGCCAGGCTAAGTAATCTGCTCATGTTTCCTCTTGGTAGCTTTTGTTCCCTTAAAGATTTCTGTACAGCTTTAGAAGAGGGGAATGAAAATGGCAGCCTCCCAATCTCTGGCCCCAGAGGAGCCGAGAACTCGGGGCCCCCCTCCTCAGTGAGCCCCCAGAGAAAAGCAGTCAATCACTCCTGTCTCCCCTATCTCTGGCCGCACTCTGTGCTCACCCGGCCTGTAGAAATACCTCTGGCACATGACCCCATTTGGAGTCTCCAAACCCAGCGGATTCCTGTGGTGTGCTCCTGCGGCCCTCCTCCCAGGGGAGGAAGGGGAGTCTCCCCAGATCTACCACTTGTTGGGTCCCTGTCGAAGAGTAGTGGCCTGACTCTGCCACGGATCATGGTTTATGGCAACCCCGAGCTGAGAGCCCACTCCTTGGCTCCGTTTTTGCAGCCAGCTTCCCTGCTCCAATACCTGAGAGCTCTGCCACACTCAGGCACCCCCGGTCTTTCTGTGACCCTGATGGTCCTGAAACCACACTGTCCCAGTGAGGATTCCACCCCCCACTTAGCCACTGGAGCAATGTCCCTCACTGGAGCAGACTTCTAAAAGTTCTGATTTTGTGCTCCACTGCTTGATCACTTGCCGTAGCCAGCTAATGGAGGCTCCCTCCCACCGCGGCCTATCTTCCCAAATATCATTTTGCACTCACTTCTCTGCACATACTACCTTCCAGAAAGTGGTCGCTTTTCTGTTCAGAGAGTTGCTGCTATTCTTTTCTTCGATCTCCTGTTGAGTTTATAGGTGTTCAGAATGGTTTGATAACTATCCAGCTGAATTCCTGGGACCAGACAAAATGTAGGTCTCCTACTCCTCTGCCATCTTGCTCCCCCCCCAATAATGTTATATTTAATATCCCACTGTAACACTTTTAGTTACTATACAACCTTACCAGCAATATTTTCAATTTTTTTGCATTTTCCATTCTGATGTCCGTGTAAAAGTGCTTCATGGTTTTAATTTTCATTTCCTTGACAACTAGTGATGTTGAATATCTTTTTACATATCTAGAGAATGTCCTGAATTTGGAAGTGCCCTGTAAACTAGTAAAAGCACCATTTGAAGTGCCTACTTGGTTTTTGCCCATATTTTTTATGTCCTTTTCTTATTTTTTTTAAAGATTTTTTATTTATTTGAGAGAGAGACAGAGATAGTGAGTGAGAGAGAGAGAGCACAAATGGGGTGAGGGCCAGAGAGAGATTCCTGCTGAGCAGGGACCCTGATGCACGGCTCATCCCAGGACTCTGGGATCATGACCTGAGCTGAAGGCAGACACTTAACTGACTGAGCCACCCAGGTGTCCCTCTTTTTCTAATTGATACTGATTTGTAATGCTTTTTTATATATTTGGTTTTCTTTTGGTTACACATACACACACACATGCACACACACTCACATACATGCACAATATATTCTCCCAGCCTGTGGCTTGCATATTCATTATTAATGTTGTTTTTTGAAAAGCATTTTAATAAATCCTATTCTTCAATGTCTATTTTGCAGTTAGTCAATTTTACTAATTGCCTTAAAAATCTTACTGAATTTGTGGTCACTTGAATATTTTTATTTGTTTTATTCTAGAAGCTTTATTTTTTCAGGTTTTACCTTTTGGTCTAAAGTCCATATGATTTAAATGTTATGAATGGTCTGAGGTAAGGGTCAAGATTTTTTCTTCCACCCAAATATGAAATTTTTCCTACAACATTTATTGAAAGTGTTATCCTCTCCTTACTGAATTGCAGTGACACCTTTGTTACAAATCAAGTTACCTTAAAAGTGTGAATAAAAAAATAAACTCTTTATTCTTCCCATTGATCTTAATTTCTATCCTTGTGCCAATATAATACAGTCCTAATTATAGTAAATCTGAATTATGGTAGTGTAAGTTTTCTAGTTTTGTCTTTCAAGATGGTCTTGACTCTTCTTGGTGCTTTGCCTTTCTATAAAACATAATTAAAAATAGTTTGTTTGGAAGATGGGCAAAATGGTTGAAGGAGAGCAGGATATATAAGCTTCTAGTTGCTGAATGAATAAGTCACAGGAATAAAAGAGACACAGCATAGGGAATATGGTCAATAATATTGTAATAGTGTTATATGGTGACAGATGACAGCTACACTTGTGGTGAGCATAGGATAATATATAGAGAAGTTGAATCACTATGTTGTATGTCTGAAGCTAATATTGTGTATCAATTAAAATTAAAAAAATTAAAAATAAGAAATAGTTTGGCAATTTTCACACAAACATACATACCTCTGCATTCTGATTGAGATTTCACTAAATCTCTAGAACAATTTGAGGAGAATTAACATTATCACAATCTTTGATTCTTTCAATTCATCAGTATTATATATTTTTCCATTTATTTGGATCTTATTTAAGTTTTCTCAGCAATGATTTGGGTTTTCAGTTTAAAGAGTTTATACATTTTTCATTAGATTTCCCTAGGCATTTGACAATTTGGGGTGTTAATGTAAATTTACATTTAAAATATTAATTTAAAATTCTCATTTTTTACTTTTCTTATTAAACATTAGCAACATTAGCATTTGCACAGTCTTTATTAAGGTCGTGAACAGCTATCTTTAATCCAATCACCATGCCAAATGTACTGCCTTATAAATTTTACTTTTATAGGCCTCTGAACCTTTGTAGCATATCTGGTATATATTGCAGAAATCACCCTTTTATTATATGAAACTTTATATGTTCTGGTTGCTTCTTACATGTAGGACGTTTCTATAAAATACAAGATCTATGAGAACAGGAGTCATGATTTGTGTTTCTCAAGAAATTTTGCCCCTGATACAACATAATTCTGAACATATAATGATGATCTGTCATTCCTTAGATTGTCATTACACAGGCACATTGCCTGACTTTCTCTTTCATCAACCAATGGCAGGCATATTTTTTCAGAGGGAACATCTTTTCCTGCTGATATCAGATAGAGTCCTAGACTTTTTCTCAAAATTGCTTCTAACAATTAGTTGAGTTGGCATATAACACTAATTTATAATCTTTATTTAAACCTTCAGTAAAATTTCTACAGAAAACTAGTGAACTTTAGCCATTGTATGTTTCCTATTTTTTCTAGCTGGGACTTACTTCTAGCAGTTAGTGGACATAGTCCATCATAATTAGGGTTCTCTATAACATATAGAGAGAATTCTCTATTATAATATGTATATGTAATATATATATAATTTTTATTGTATATATATATAATTTTGTTATATATATTTGTTATATGTTATATATATGTTATGTTATATGTTATAATTTTGTATATAATTTTCATTTGTAATACAATCTAATTTACACTATTATTGGAATGATTACTTTGAAAATAAAGAGTAAATATAGAAATGGTCCTCTTTCATCATTAGATAAATGTTTTGCATGAAATGATATCATGTATTATACAAAATAAAAGTTTTATGAGTCTAAATAGAGAAAATCAGAGAGCATAAGGTAGATCTTTACAAAATAATAATGTTTGCAAAAAAACTAAAACAAAAACAAAAAATTCTATAACATAGCTATTGTAATCCAACATACCCTCTGTTCAGACAGTTACCAGAGTAGGGTAAACCAAACTAGATTTTTCCAATTGTCAGGAAAAGGCTGAGCAGCTACATACTTCTAAGTTTAAAGTTGTGGGATTGGATTATATGACATCTACTTCTCAGTCTTTGATTTTCTAATTTTACATTTAGAGTACTTCCCAGATGGAGTTCAGAGAAGGTTTGTATATGTCTGTGTGCATATGCATATGTTTATGATATATAGTACAGAGTTGTGCTACCTTAAATGTTGTGTTTTTCTGTATAAAAATCTTGAATCTCAAGTAGATAAGATTTACCCAGTCTTGACAGCTTTATATCTTTAACAACATCAAGGTGGTAACATGGCTATTTGTTCAAGATTTTATTATTTATTTATTTAGTTATTTATTTAGTTATTTAGAGCATGAGGGAGGGGCAGAGGAAGAGGGAGAGAGAAAATCCCAAGCAGACTCCGCAGTGAGTATGGAACCTGACATGGGGCTTGATCTCAATACCCTGAGATCATGATCTGAGCCAAAATCAAGAGTTGGATGCTTACCTGACTGAGCCACTCAGGCTTCCCAAGATGGGTGTTTTTAATTCAGTTATTTATGAAGATGACAAATAATTTTTTAAGTAACTAAACGCAAAGTCTGAAAAATCTCCCACAAAAATTACATGTATTAATGCATACCCATGCAATTTTAACCATACTTGATGGCTCTAAGGAATGATATCAGTATCATTCTCTGGTTCCTAATATTAAACAGCTAGGAACAATTTGTAAACAAATTGGCCAGTGGCATAATATTTGTGTCGGTTCAATCTGACTCTTCCTGCTGATGTCATATTGCTGCCATTTCACACCATCGGATTTTTAGCTGGATTTTAAATTCTCATGGTGAAATCTTTATGATTCAGTGTGTCTCTTTCCATATTCACTTGTTCCAAGTGCATTATTGATATTCTCAGTCTGCAACATGATTTTTACACAGTCCTTGCTTTGCTTTCTTGTAACGGAATCTGAGAAATTTGGCTGTGACTCAGGATGTCATAGCTCTCTGTCCCTGATCCAAGAGCTCTTGTTCCCCTCATGGAATCAGTTCTCTCTGGTGTTTGCATCCTCACCACCTGCACCAAGAAGAAAGACATTCAAACTACTAAGCAGGAAAAGTCACTTTTTGCTTACATGTAGATTTGAAAACAAGTTAATCCTTTCCTGCAGTGTGACATGACACTTTCCCTGTAGGATCACTGACAATTTCTCCCATTTCAGTTTTAGCTTGAACGTATATTTTTAACAACTTGATGTGCAGTAAGGTGTTCATGAGTGTTCCATTTTCATTCACCTGAAAAGAAAAGTAAAGCAAAATGTCTAATATCATCAATAGGATGCCAATCTCTGCTAGGCTGTCATAATATCAGTTTTACATGCTCAATGACACATTATGAAAAACATATATTTAGTTACATTGCAGTAAGAGTCTGAAATCCTGAGTTTTAGTCTCTGCTTTTTCCTGAATTTGCTGCAAGACATTGCCTCATTAACCTCTCTGGACTTCAGTTTCCTTGATTAAAATGGAAACACTTGGCTTAAATATTTCTGAAGTTGTTTCTAGTTTTATCAGTTCTCCTTGGGCTGTAATGCTATTTCTACATTAAATTATTTTTATCTTTAATTCATAACTGGGAACTTATTAATATATAAGCTTTCTCATTGAGCTTCTAGTCAGGACCATCTGGCTTATTTCTATTCTATTTTGGGCACTATTTTCAGTGAGAACATATCCACCCTCCAATTACAGGAGCCTGGAGCCTGACTCAGGAACCTTTGAAGCTTTGTTACATTCCTGGTAAAGAGACACTTTTTGAAACCTGCAAGGGAGGGTGACATTTCTAAGGTTCAAGAAAGTGTGAACTTTGGCACTGAACATATTATGCTATTCAATTGTACTTCCTAAGTTTATGCTTAATGTAGGCATGGTGCTGCTATTGTAAAACATGCTTTTGAATCAAAGAAGAAAGACGAAATATCTCGATAAAGGTAATTTTGACATAAAGATATCTATTGTTACTAGCAGAGCTTCTGAATATACTGGAACAGTTCTTGACAGTAAAAAGGTTTTCATTATATATTCTCTATCACAGTCAAACAAGCAGGAAGGAAGAAAAAAAAAGAACAGTACTTAAATGTCTATGATTTTTGGCACTGTGTTAAGAAATAGAGAAAAAATGAATTTCACAGTAAAGAATAAGATGGTATTTTTCTTCTCAAGCAGACATGATTTTACATCTTTAGCAGGAATATCTATATTAAAAAGAGTTAAATAATGTCTCAGTTAACAAATTTTAATTGAGTAGGACAACTACATTCATTTACTCATTGTTGAAGTTGCTGTTTTACGTTATCATATAATTGATTTTCATTAAAGATTTTTCAAGATCACTGGACCCAATGCATGTATTTTACAGAGGCAGCAATGTTGTAGGGAGACGTCTTTGAGTCCTTGGCTTCATTTTCCATTTGTGAAACATTGGTCAAGAGGCTCTGTAGATCTTAGTTTCCTCATCCATAAAATCTGTAGAATATAATTGCTACTGTAATTAGCTAGTTAGGGAGATTAACCCAAAGTTACATAATAACTTGGCTCTATTATTAGAACTAGATTAGATATGGAGGTCTAAAATCCAGTCCTTGCTTGTTATACTGTACTAAATTGCCTCCTCCCATAAAATGTAATGTGTGTGTATGGTTTTTTTTTCATGTTTTCCTGAGACAATAATGTTACTTGCATTATACATATATATGTGTGATATATACAAATGCAGTAATATTTTTATATATTTATATGTATATGTACCTATAGTAACTATGTGTTACCATGTGCCAGACACTGTTTTAAACACCTATATTACTTACATATAATATGTTACTTAATCTTCACAACAGCCATATGACATAAATATTGTTATCTTCTTCAATACAGATATTGTGGCACAGGAGAGTCAAATTGCTTGTTCAAAGTCATAAACTAGTTAGTTTGAGGCAAGATTTGAATCCTGGAAGTCTGGCTCCACAGTGCATGTTCCTAGTGATTACTATTCATTATCTATACCTTGTAATTATTGAGTTTCTGAAATAAGGGCTTCTGACAGCATTGAAACAACACTCATTCACATTCTTTGGAAAGTCTTTCCTGCTCCTGTATTCCTGGAAGACTTGGGGGAATGCTTATACTAATGCAAAGTGATAATAGGGCAAGTACTTATTTATATAATATAAATACAATTATGTAAAGCAAAACATCACAAAATTATAACCACAGTTGTGTTTAAGTGATGAAACATTGGTCATTTTATTTTATGATGTAGCACTTTTGCATGTGAAAGCTCATCCTCATGACTGTGGAGATTAGATTAGTGAGATAAGTGTCTGGAGACTGGGTTAGAGGGCATTGCAATTGTTAATATAGCTAACTAATGGGGCCTGAAGTAGGGAGACACCATGAGTCTGAGCCACAAAAATGAAGTTGTTGTTTACAGCACTACATGTCCTGAGCTTTCAAGCCCAAAAGACAAAGAATGAAGAATAGGCCAGCTTTATTCTGTCATATATGCATGGTCATTTTCTCTGTCCCTGACTCCCTAACTCTTCAGTCTGAAAAAGAATCTCCATGTAAAAATGCAGACAATTTAGCAACACTTAAATTATGTCATCTCAAGATTTCTAACATGTTCTGTTACACCCCTTGTTCCTGATTCTATAACATTTTGCCTAACCACCCCAATCTCCTATTTTATCTCTAAAACAAATTAAGGTAAGGATAAGAACTGAAAGTATCTATTGCATTTATGAAAGAATGAAGTCATTTTTGGCCTTAGAACGATTTCAGTAGAGGAGTGGGGCCAAAACCAAATAATGGTAGACTAAAGAAGGATGAATGGAGGAAGAAAATGGAGATTGACAAAGAAAAGACTGAAGATGCAGGAGGGAGAGAAAGAGACAGACAGAGATAAAGAAAGGAATGGAGATAAAGATTGAGAGAACATGTGAGTGAAAAGAAAAGTTCTGCAGGAGACATGGATAAATGCTTACGCTACAAAGTGATAATGGTGTGATTAAAATAATCAATAAGATATTATTATGATTATGAAAAAATAAACATCAAAAAGTGTAACTCAAGTTGGGTTAGAGAGGTGAGAGTATTTGTTTTTCATATTACAGTTTCCAGATTTTTTATTCTGCTTCTGCATCATTTTATAATAAATAATTTAAACTTAGTAAATTTAAAATTAAAAAGGACTCTTTAACCACTTGTTCCACAATCCAGCACACACACACACACACACACACACAGTCCTACTCATGTAAACACAATGCTCGCTAATATATGGTAAAGAAAAAGGAAAGTCAACACCAAGTACATAGGAGAGCATCACGAATTGATCAGATTACAGAAGAGTTGGTGTATGTGCTATGTGTTAGATAAATTGCTTATCTTTGGAACAGAAGCCATAGTCCCAACCTCTGGTCAAAAGGTCACTAAAGATAACTCCATTTATATTTCTAGTATTATGGACAAAGAGTCCCTCTCTGTTGGACAGTATCTTCATATTTTACAATAATGGGAGATTAATTAACTTCTAAATCCACCCCCAGAGCTGAGAGTTTGAGGATAGAAAGTTTTAGAAGAAGAAATAAGGGTAAAAAAATTGAAGTCATCCTTCTACTCTCATATAATATCTTTCAGCTATTTCTTTTCTATCTTTATAATGGGTACTTAAGATAGAGTCTGTAGAACCCACTTCTTGAGTATGTAGAACAATGGTTATCTATACAAAATGAGTTAAGAAAACTTTATTAAATCACAGGGTATAGTGAGCTAACTTGATGGAATTTAAGCATAAGAATATAAGCATAAGGGAGAGAGATTAATATAAGAATGATCTAATTAAGTAATTGTTGCATTGTAAGTTATGAGCTTTCAATTAAATAATTAAATAAAACTGAAATTACTCTTTTTGCCTCTGTTAATTAGTGGGTTTTGTATCTGCTTCCAGTTAAGCATGAAGAGGATACTGGTACAGTCTTTCACCACAGGGACTGCATATGCAATTTTTCTAGTCTTCTGGGATTTAATGCAATTAAAATGAAATTGCTTGGCTTAATCCTGCTGAGGGTGTTTGTTGGACAGAAAGCCCTGCAACTTCACAGAATAGAGGCTTGAATAAAGTAGAGTGTATTACCATCCCAGTTGTGTTTAGATACTATCTTCTCCATGGAGTTATACTGGTCTACCTGGTTGGTATCATTTTCTGGACTCTCAAAAGTTCCTCTGGGATCTCCATTTTTACACTCATGATTATCTTATTTACTCATCTCTCTTCCTTAATAGACTATAAACTTTGAATACAAGTAGAATATCTTATCACCATTTGTTGGCCTGCAATGATGAGATCATTGTTGGTAAGTTCAAGGTCTGATGCATGATCAATGTCAAGTAGTTACTTCAGGCTCTATCTCACTGAACAAACAGGACTTTTGCCTTGATTGGCCACAGCCCACATGTGCAGTGTCTGGCATAATTCAAGGCTGTGCTCCTCAGATTCATCATCAGTTGATTTCTTTTGGTCTTTCTATGACTACTACAATGAACTACCATGACTACTACAACTAACTGGGCTTCTGGTACTCTTGTCATTAGATGGATAGATTGTGGATAACACATTATACTTCCCAGGGATCCAATGTAGTAAGGTGGGAGAAGAATGGACACAAATTTTGGAATTAAATTGCCCCGGGTTACAGTTTTACAACTTTGAATTTGCTCAAGTTCCTTAATATCTCTGAGACCATGTTGTTTTATTTTAAAGAATGAAAATATCAGTGCTTTTCTTTTTAGAGAAGTTTAAATAAGGATTTAAACCTAAGGATTTATTGTTGTGAAGATTAAAATGAGAGGGCATACATATATTTTAAAATAGGGAAGAAAATTTCCTTTGATATTTGTCCTTAGAAAATTCTAGAACTGTTTTTTAAAAAGTACGTTATACTGGCCTCAAAGAGTGACAGCTCAAACTTATATGGTTTCATGGAGGACAGGACATGTCCCACCAAGCACCTTTCTTTTTTTAGTGGGAGAGTCTTTGTCAAAATACGGTCCCTGGGTCACCTACATGAGACTTATTTTAAATATTTTTTGAGAAGTCAGAATTCTTTTTTTTTTTATTTTAAATTTTTTTATTAACATATGATGTATTATTTGTTTCAGGGGTACAGGTCTGTGATTTATCAGTCTTACACAATTCACAGTGCTCACCATAGCACATACCCTCCCCAGTGTCCATCACCCTACCACCCCATCCTCCCACCCCCCTCCTCTCCAGCAACCCCCAGTTTGTTTCCTGAGATTGAGTCTCTTATGGTTTGTCTCCTCTCTGGTTTCATCTTGTTTCATTTTTCCCTCCCTTCTCCTATGATCCTGTCTTGTTTCTCAAATTCCTTATATCAGTGAGATCATATAATAATTGTCTTTCTCTGATTGACTTATTTCATTTAGCATAATACCCTCTAGTTCTATCCACATCATTGCAATGGCAAAATTTCATTTTTTTTGATGGCTGAGTAAAATTCCATTGTGTATATATACCACACCAATAAGTCAGAATTCTTGATCCTGTTCCAGACCAATTTAATTACAATCTATAATGGTAGAATCACAAATATGGACTTTCAGTATTTTTCACTCAAGTGATCTCTATGCATATTAAAGTTGAAGTGGCACTGATCTGGAATAAAGAGTCTAACTCAACAAGGGTAAAATTAACTGCAATACCAGGGCCTATTATTTATGCACTTGGGTAGACTGGTGATAAAGAATATTTAGGGGTTGTTGCCAGTAGATGACACAATTTAAGTGTCAGATGAGGTTGTTAATAAATATAATGCAATCTTATCTAAGTTAATATTCACCTACTCATTCATTCATTCAATTACTTATTTATATATTTATTCATTCAATGGACTCTTAGTGTGAAGTAAAATTCTAGGTGAAGTAAAATTAAGAATTTTTCTCTACATTCAGGGATGTTTTCATCTGGTAGGGGAGAAAAACTAGGTAATTGGAATTACGATGTGAATATTAGTTGTCATATTGGATATAACATGCATTGCTAAGAATGAAAGGAGCTGTACCTAACCCAGTTAGTAGCAGATGAAAACTGAAAGTTGAATAGGGGTTAACTAAGCAAAGGGGAAGAACTGAAGAAAGGATTGTTTCAGGAAAGTGGAACAGCTTGTGCATAGGTAGGAAGCCAAATATAAGTGTGTTTTGAACATGTAAATAGTTTGGAGTGGCTGGAGCATAAGGTAGAACAGTGAAAGATGCATCTGGGGCAGTATAATTCTCGGAACAAGCAGAACTTTAATGCTAGAGTCACTATTTTTATCCTACATGCCCTGATTTCAATATAATAAGCTTTTCATTTGCCATATGGAGATAGTGGCTTAGCACACATAGAGAATGTCTTATTTTCTGTAGATGAATTATGTTGTCAAATGGTAAACTGATGTAGGCAAAATGTGGTTCTAGAATTAAATTTCTGAGTGAGACTTTACCAAAGATGTAAAATTGCCCCTGTAAAAGGGAAATGTTTGCTATAGGGGTGCTATTATATTGTTATAAAGAGTTATGCACTGGTTTATTGTGTTTTAATTAACACTCAATGCCCCTCTCTAAACTTTTATATTTAAAAAAAATCATGACTAGTTTGACTGAAGCAAATTTCTCTTTTTCTTCTTCTTTGATAGACCTTTATCCTCCTGTGACATTATTCAAGAAATTGATTTTACCAATTACTTTCCAATTTCATAGTTTTAATGAAATTTTTCCATAAGCAGGCATGTTTATTATGTGGCCAAAAAAACTTACACATTGGATGAAATTCTTTGAGAAGGTAAGGAGTTTAAATCTCTAGAATAGTATGGATTTGTCTTCTCTAAATAAAGATTTCCTACCAGTTAACTTTCATTAGCAACATATGGTTAACCCAAACAGATGACTACTCCCCATTTATCTATTCAGTATCCTGGGTGAATTCATGACATAAATGCCATGTGTAACATCCTAAGTTAAATGCTGGTTTTTGAGCCACATTCAGGAAAGAAGAGAAAGGTGGAAGGATGAAAAGACTCCAGGGAGGTAAAAAGGAAAATAAGTTTCTAGCGAAGTTTACTAATAGCATACTTTCTGACAGATAGCAAAGGCATTATTAGTTTTGAGCCTTTGTTTTGGTTTGGTTTGGTTTTGGTTTTACAACTGGTAAACTATAAAGTCATTGTTAAGTACAAATTAAATAGATCTGTAAAATATCACAATCCTGTTTTTATTTCCATCTCCCTAATGCCTGCAATAAATAGTATACCTCTCCAATTCACCTCCCACTCTAACATTATCTCTGTAAAGCAAATGTGCCCATGTTATTCTTAAAAAGCCTGAGTTGCCCATATCTGAACATAGACACACACACACAGAAACACACACACACACACAGTCACGTGTTTAAGGTGAACCTTCTCCCCCAGATAGGCAGAAAAGACCTTTCAAAATGGGCCCTACTTCCTTTTTAGCTAGATTGCTACATGTTCCTTATTTTTCAGTGTAGAAAACTAGTTTTTTCATCATTTATAGGACAAAGCCTTTCATACACCCAGGCTTTTTACATGCTGTTCTCTTTGGATGCCTTTCTGCCCTCCCACATGTGCAGGAATAGCTGGAACCTTTCCTACACAATAGTGGACAACTTGGATAAAGCTCCCTGTAAAAAGAATATTTTCCCAAACATGTGAGAAACCGTCAGTTTTCACTCTATTTCCTCACATGGAATTCATAAGAGTTACAAAACCTATGGGAAAAGATGGCGGAGGAGTAGGGGGCCCTATTCCAATTGGTCTCTGGAATTGAGCTGGATATCTACCAGCTGAGCACCCATGAAATCAGCCTGAGATGTAAGAAGATAGATCTGGATCTCTACAAACAGAATATCACAGGTGGTTGGTTTCGAGGTACAAAGCGGGGAGCCATGATTCTGCAGGCAGATATCAGAAGATAAACATAAGGGGGGGGTCAAGCCATCAGGATCCTACAGAGCCGGTGAGCGATAGCCTCCCACACTGGGGACTGGGCACAGACTCGCAGACTGGTAGCGTTGGGGAAAGTACTTTAGGGCAGCCCCCAGATGGAAACCCGGAGCGGCAGGGCCATGGATGTAAACTGGGGGAGGCTGGCAGTTTTAGAAGCATAAAGGGCAGAGACGTGCCCCAACCTGGAGGTGAGGACTGGGAGCACTGCTGAGGGGCGCACAACCCAGGACACTGCAGTTTTTATAGCAGCACAGACAGAAATGGAGATAGTGTGGCTTGGAGAACTCACTGAAGAACAGACTGCAATCTCTCTGCTCTGAGGCAGAGGGTTGGAAACAATCTCTTCTGCTTTGACTCTCAGAAGAGATGTGGAAAGCCACCAGGGAAAGCTGCCAGAGAACAAAAGCCCCCAAAAAACTTGTTTTCATTGAGCCCATCCCCTGCCACAGGGGGCAGGGCAACTCTGCCCTAACAGTGTTGCCTGAATAATAGCGTGGCAGGCCCCCTCCCTGGAGGACAGGCTGGGAAAACAAGAGGCCAGTGACCCTAGGGTTCCTATAAAACAGGTGCATCTTGCTTGGGTTGTGGTCAATAATATGGACTCTATACATTCCCTCAACCACCCCTCAAAAGAATGACTTGGAGGAGGAACCCCCAAAATAGGAAAGACTCAGAGACTATGACTTATGCCACAGATTTACAAATGGATTCAGATATAACAAAGATGTCAGAGATGGAATTCAGGCTAGCAATTGTGAAGACAATAGCTAAAATGGAGAAATTGATTAATGGCAACATAGAGTCTCTAAGGGCAGAAATGAAAGCTGAAATGGCAGAACTTAAAAATGATATCAATGAGATCCAATCTAATCTAGATAATCTAACAGCTAGGGTAAGTAAGGCAGAAGAATGAATTAGTGATTTAGAAGACCAATTAATAGATAAGAAGGGAAAAGAGGAGGCCAGGGAAAAACAACTCAGAATCCATGAAAATAGAATCAGAGAAATAAGTGACACCACAAAGTGTTCCAATGCCAGAATAATTGGAATCCCGGAGGGAGTGGAGAGAGAGAGAGGACTAGAAGATGTATTTGAGCAAATCACAGCTGAGAACTTCCCTAATCTGGGGAATGAAACAAACATTCGAGTCCTAGAGGCAGAAAGGACCCCTCCCAAGATCAAGGAAAACAGGCCAATGCCCCGGCATGTATAGTAAAACTTGCAAATCTTAGAACCAAGGAAACCATCTTAAGGGCAGTTAGGGGGAAGAGATTCCTTATGTACAGAGGGAGGAACATCAGAATAATGTCAGACCTATCCACAGAGACCTGGCAAACCAGAAAGGCCTGGCAAGACATATTCAGGGTACTAAATGAGAAGAACATGCAGCCAAGAATACTTTATCTGGCAAGGCTTTCATTTAGAATGGATGGAGAGATGCAGAGCTTCCACGACCGGCAGAAACTGAAAGAATATGTGACCACTAAGCCGGCCCTGCAAGAAATATTAAGGGGGGTTCTATAAAAGGAGAAAGACCCCAAGAGTGATCTACAACAGAAATTTACAGGGACAACCTATAAAAACAACGTCTTCACAGGCAACATGATGACAATTAACTCATATCTTTCAATAATCACTCTCAACGTGAACAGCCTAAACACTCCCATAAAATGGCACAGGGTTGCAGACTGGATAAAAAGACAGGACCCATCCATATGTTGTCTACAAGAGACTCATTTTGAACCTAAAGATACATCCAGACTGAAAGTGAAGGGTTGGAGATCCATCTTCCATGCCAGCGGACCTCAAAAGAAAGCTGGGGTAGCAATTCTTAAATCAGACAAATTAGATTTTAAACTTAAGACTGTAGTTAGAGACACAGAAGGACACTATATCATTCTTAAAGGGTCCATCCAACAAGAAGATCTAACAACTGTAAATATCTATGCCCCCAACATGGGAGCAGCCATCTACATAAGCCAACTGTTAACCAAAATAAAGAGTCATATTGGTAACAATATGTTAATTATAGGAGACCTTAATACTCCACTCTCAGCAATAGACAGATCATCTAAGCAGAAAATCAACAAAGAAATAAGAGCTTTGAATGACACAGTGGACCAGATGGACCTCATAGATATTTACAGAACATTCCACCCTAAAACAACAGAATACTCATTCTTCTCAAGCACACATGGAACTTTCTCCAGAATAGACCACATACTGGGTCACAAATCAGGTCTCACCTGATACCAAAAGATTGAGATTATTCCCTGCATAGTCTCAGACCATAATGCTTTAAAATTGGAACTCAATCACAAGAAAAAATTTGGAAGAAATTCAAACAGAAACAGAAGGAAACCTTCCAGACTCATTCTATGAGGCCAGCATTACCTTAATCCCCAAACCAGGCAAACACCCCACCCAAAAGGAGAATTTTAGACTGATATCCCTGATGAATATGGATTCCAAAATCCTCAACAAAATCTTAGCTAATAGGATCCACTAATACATTAAAAGGATCATCCACCATGACTAAGTGGGATATATCCCCGGGATGCAAGGGTGGGTCAACATTCACAAATCAATCAATGTATCAATAATCAATAATAAGAAGAGAGAGAAGAACCATATGGTCCTCTCAATTGATGCAGAAAAAACATTTGACAAAATACAGCATCCTTTCCTGATTAAAACTCTTCAGAGTATAGGGGTAGAGGGAACATTCCTCAAGTTCATAAAATCCATCTATGAAAAACCCACAGCAAATATCATCCTCAATGGGGAAAAGCTGAGAGCCTTTCCATTAAGATCAGGAACACGACAAGGATGCCCACTCTCGCCACTATTGTTCAACATAGTACTAGAAGTCCTAGCAACAGCAATCAGACAACAAAAAGAAATAAAGTGTATTCAAATTGGCAAAGAAGAAGTCAAACTCTCTCTCTTCGCAGATGACATGATACTTTATGTGGAAAATCCAAAAGACTCCAACCCCAAATTACTAGAACTCATACAGCAATTCAGTAATGTGGCAGGATACAACATCAATTCACAGAAATCAGTTGCTTTCTTTTACACTAACAATGCAACTGGAGAAAGAGAAATTAGGGAAACAATTCCATTTACAATAGCACCAAAAACCATAAGAAACCTTGGAATAAGCCTAACCAAAGAGGTAAAGGATTTATACTCTAGGAACTACAGAACACTCATGAAAGAAACTGAAGAGGACACAAAAAGATGGAAAAACATTCCACGCTCATGGATCAGAAGAATAAACATTGTTAAAATGTCTATGTTATCCAGAGCAATCTATACCTTCAATGCCATCCAATCAAAATTCCAATGGCATTTTTCAAAGTGCTGGAACAAATAATCCTAAAATTTGTATGGAATCAGAAAAGACCCCGAATCACTAAGGAAATGTTGAAAAAGAAAAACAAAGCTGGGGGCATCACGTTGTCCGATTTCAAGCTATATTACAAAGCAGTGATCATCAAAACAGCATGGTACTGGCACAGAAAGAGACATATAGACCAATGGGACAGAATAGAGAGCCCAGATATGGACCCTCAACTCTATGGTCAACTAATATGCGACAAAGCAGGAAAAAATATGCAATGGAAAAAAGACAGTCTCTTCAATAAGTGGTACTGGGAAAGTTAGACAGCTATATACAGAAGAATGAAATTCGACCATTCTCTAACACCACTCACAAAGATAAACTCAAAATGGATGAAAGACCTCAGTGTGAGAGAAGAATCCATCAAAATCCTACAGGAGAACGTAGGCAGTAACCTCTTTGACATCGGCCACAGCAACTTCTTTCAAGATTCATCTCCAAACGCAAGTGAAACAAAAGGGAAAATGAACTTTTGGGACTTCATCAAGATAAAAAGCTTTTGCACAGCAAAGGAAACAGTCAACAAAACAAAGAGGCAACCCACAGAATGGGAGAAGATATTTGCAAATGACACTACAGATAAAGGGTTGGTATCCAAGATCTATAAAGAACTTCTCAAACTCAACACCCAAAAAACAAATAATCAAGTCAAAAAATGGGCAGAAGACATGAACAGACACTTCTCCAAAGAAGACATACAAATGGCTAACAGAGACATGAAAAAATGTTCATCATCATTAGCCATGAGGGAAATTCAAATCAAAGCCACATTGAGATACCACCTTACACCAGTTAGAATGGCAAAAATTGACAATGCAAGAAACAACAAATGTTGTGGAAAAAGGGGAACCCTCTTATACTGTTGGTGGGAATGCAAGTTGTTATAGCCACTTTGGAAAACAGTGTGGAGGTTCCTCAGAAGGTTAAAAATAGAGCTACCCTATGACCCAGCAATTGCACTCCTGGGTATTTACCCCAAAGACACAGATGTAGTGAAAAGAAGGGCCATATGCACCCCAATGTTCATAGGAGCAATGTCCGCAATAGCCAAACTGTGGAAAGAGCCAAGATGCCCTTCAACAGATGAATGGATAAAGAAGATGTGGTCCATATATACAATGGAATATTACTCAGCCATCAGAAAAGATGAATACCCAACTTTTACACCAACCTGAATGGGACTGAAGGAGATTATGCTAAGTGAAGTAAGTCAAGCAGAGAAAGTCAATTATCATATGGTTTCACTTATTTGTGGAACATAAGGAATAGCATGGAGGACATTAGGAGAAGGAAGGGAAAAATCAAGGGAGTAAATCGGAGGGAGAGATGAACCGTGAGAGACTATGGACTCTCAGAAACAAACTGAGGATTTTAGAGGGGAGGGGGTTAGGGGGATGGGTTAGCTCAGTGATGGGTATTAAGGAGGGCATGTACTGCATGGAGCACTGGGTGTTATATGAAAACAATGAAGCATGGGTCACTACATCAAAAACTAATGATGTATGGTGACTAACATAACATAATAAAATAAAATTTAAAAAAAAATCAAAACCTATGCCTCACAAAAGCAGGTTCCATGAACTGCTTCCAGTCAATGTAAGGGGAAACTCAAAAGAGTGTATATATCAGAGGAGGCCATGTTTTTGAATTGTAAGTCCCAGGCCCTTGATTTTCTTACACCACAGTGCCTGGTTAAGTGGCTTTTTAGCAATAACATACTCAAGAAGGGAAGGACAATAACTGAAGGATGTGTGCTGTGGGGGTTCACCATGAGACATCAATGGACTGACTGATCTCAGTGTAAAAATTATAGCTTAGTGCTAAATCCCCTCCCCTCCTCTCTGGTGGCTGGTCCTTTAGGTGGGTCATCTAAAGCCTCTGCATCTCAGTTACCTTGTCTGTACAATGTAGATTAGTGATACTTAAGAGCTATCCACTACAGTGCCCATCACTTCCTTGGCCATTAATAAATTACAGTAATACATATACTACTGAGGCAGTAGGACTCCTAGAACATTGGCCAGTTGTCAAAAAAATGCATGCTTACCCATTTTACTAAGAATGTCAAAGAACTATCACATAGGCTTTTTGTCTGGAGAAAGATTTTTTTACAGGATGGTCTTCAGTCCCTTCTCTTACATGCTATATCCCACCTGAAGAAAGAAGAATACTCTGTTTTCCTGAGAATTCCACCAGGAATATACTAACCTACTTATCTAATTTACATTTAGAATCTTGGAACTTCCTCATAGGAGCTTGAGCCATAAATGGAGACACAACTATAACCAAGTCATTGGAATTTAAATGAAATTTTGGTCTTCAGGAAGAGGGTTACACTTAATTTTATTACAGCACCAGTGTGTACATGGTAGCTAGAAGGAGACAGAAAATTTAAAGGTGTTTTCATTTGGCCTCAATAAATCCAAATATCTGTTCTGATTTTTGTGAAGTTAATTCAGTTGTTGATCTCTTTAGGAAAGTTAAGTGTGTCAGGTACTCTGGCTATGCAGCATATGAAATACAGGCTGAAAGAAGAAAGAAGGGGGAAATACCTTAAGAATACTTTAAAAATCAAGATAATAAAAATACTTAAAGAATATGTGTGCTTGATAAGGCTTTGTAGGTATCTTATTGAAGCCTGAATTAATATACAATAATTACCACTACAGTAACTAGGGCAGAATGTATGGCTTCTTGAACTGGACTCTGTTAGGCACTCAGGATAGTGCTTGTATAAAACTTAGTTCCTTCATCTCTGTTTTTCCCATCTGTCTCCCAGATGTTTCACAAACTATTTTTAAAGGATAGACAATGTATTTAGCTGTGTGTGTGTGTATGTTTTAATAATCCCTGCTTTTACCACCATGCCATGCATATTTTTAGACACTTAAGAAACATTTGTGGAACAAATATATAAATGAGCACAAAGAGTTATACAGGGCAGAAATAAACTTACCATAAAGAGTAATGCCATTTTTATAAAGGGAAGAAAGCTGGCATGTTTCCTCTCAGTCTATTTCAAAAGGAGGTTCCACAGTGCTTTAGTGTTGTAGAGATATTTTCCATACACTTAGGAGTTAATGCCTCAGTTGCTCTTTCTGACCCATAAAAGATTTACATAAATTATATATATGTAATATGTATATATTCAAATTAGTATATATTCATATATATGAATGCATATATTTATTACTCTGCATTTATATATTATATTTACATATTCTTTCTCTCACTATCTTGACATCTTTCATGAAGGGTTTGTAGATAGTAGTTCACAATTGTTCACAAAAATGAGAAAGGTTGATTACAGTTTGGATTCAAACTGGTAATCTTTTTCAGATACCACCATTTTGGATCTAACAATATCCAACTAGACTGAAGTAATTTTTATCTGTGTTACTTTGTGATTTACTGCCTTTATACTTATTCATAATTTATCTTCCCTTTGCCTGAAATGCCCTGTTTCCTTCTACATTGTTTATCTGAACCATATACTTCTAAGGCATTCCATCTCAAAAGCTGCTTATTCTGGAATTGTTACCTAATCTCAAGTAGAGGTGGTGTTTGGGTCTCATGGTTTCTCATTGACTGTATATGTACCTTGTAAGACAATGATATTTTCTCTTTTATATGAAAATTATTATACTTGCCTTTATATTTTACACTATAAACTTACTAAGAGTAGTTGATGTGTGTGGTTTACTTTTATATTTCATTAGTAATTAACAAATATTTTTATAGATTATCAAAAAAAGGAAACAATAAATATAAATTTCAAAGTAAGAATATCTTCCATTGACTCACTAAACTTCAGTGAAAACATTGCTGAGGTATCAATACAAATAGATTATTTGGATACAAACAACTACAGTTTAGTAAAGTTCCTTTTAAAGGAATATTTAATAACATATCACTTATAAAGCCATAGAATCAGAGTAAGAAATCTTATTCAAAAAGGTAGTTGATATAAGCAAATCAGTTAATATAGATGATGAATAAAATCAATTTTGGTTATGTTGTGATAAACATTTTTAAAGTATAAAACACTTTAATCATAACATGTCCAGATGTCCAGATCCAGTACTAATGAATAACTGGAAAAATATTAATTATAAATGAAATTCAAAATAAAAAACTAAAATCTACAAACTGGTTGAAGCACTCAGTTGTATTCTCAAAGAATACTCAGGGGTAATGGTTTCCCATACACCTATTTTTCACATTTTAGAATAAAAATGAACTGAAATGAATATATATATATACATATATATAAAATATATATAATATATAACATATATATAATATATATAAATATATATAATATATATAATATATATAAATATATATAACATATATATATATGTTAACATATATATATATGTATATATATAACATATATATATGTATATATATGTTAACATATATATATATATATATATGTTAACATATATATATATGTTATATATATTTATATATATTATATATATATAAAATCTTGGTCCTGCACCTAGCCTGTTCACAGGTGCATGCACATGCACACATGCATATATACATGTCTTTTTTCATGATCTCATTCCACATGCAGTCCTTCAAAAAATTTCCTCCTCATATCTACCTCAAGATATAAATATTTGAACATTATATGACCAAAGAGATTACAATGACTAGAATTATTATGGCTTGGTGCATTTGGTGAGAAAATGGTGTTTATAAAAGAGATATTTCGTAAAAATTAAAATTCTAATAGTTTGAAAATGTAACTGTTTGTCTAACCTTAGGAGAATTCAAAGCCTCAAATGAACCTTTGATATAATCCCAAAGTTATTTGCAGTAATCAAAGAACACTTTGTGTCTTCTCTGTGCAAAAACTGTTTCATCTGGTCTGTAAGAAAAGACTGGTGTTAAGCGATAGGTAGCCATTGGGGATGTCCCTTGATGTCATTAGTCTAATCAGTAGGCAAAAATCCAGGAGAAAACCTTTAAGAAATTCTATTGTTTCCAGTTTCACTTTTTCTTCTCTTAAATTATGAAAGTGTTTGCATTCGCATTTTAAAATATTTCAGTCATCGTTTATATAGTTTGTCTGTAACATTTATTCAGCAAACTCAGTGTGGACAGTTTAGAAAATCAGCTGTGTATTGGATAATTAAATCTGTTTAAATATGGAATTAGTTGTCCAAGCTTGACAAATTCCCATTAACACTTACAGAAATATGGAATGCTATATACCATAAAAACAAGAGCAAAGAAACCAGAAAATTTTCAGACTTATTTCTCCAAATATTCTTGCTTTTTTTTTTTTACCTTTCTAAATAGTTTACATAACCACAGTGATTGTCATAATATTTTGTGTTTTTAGAAACCTAAATATAAGAATTTCTAAATAATGAGCCAGAAACTTCCGGAGTAATGGCTTGGCAGAAAGCAACATTTAATTGACCTCAGACCATCGCAATCTCATGAATTAGTACTTGACTTAATAGATCCTATAGTGACTTGAAAGAGCCTATGTCAACTTACCACTGTGAATATTTATCTATAGGATTTTAGCAAAATAGGATAAATACCTTTGTAAACTTCATGGGAATTCAGAGCTCTTAAAGACTAAGGTTCTTTATTCAGAGTTTTACAGTAGAGAACATTGAGGACTTTTAGAATTTAAGTGGAGTAAAAATGGAGTCTATGGGGCATGCTTAAATAATTCAGCTCTAAACAAGATTTAATTAGTCAATTATCTAATAAACATCAGAATTCATAAACAGTGTACAACTGAGTATGTTGAATAAAAGTTGCAAATTGCCTATATTCATAACAGATGATTGAAACATCATTAAAGATATGTAAATGCAATATCATTTCATTAGAATTTTGAGGAGGAAAAAGGTAGTTAGAAAAAGAATTGTGAAGTGATATTAGGTATCTTCCCACTTGAAATGTGTTAATGATATCTTTCACAAGAAAATGATTGTAGTTCAAGTCTATTTAGCAGTCAAGCTGCAATCTGATTGGCTTTACCCCCCCCCCTTCATCTAAATTTGATAGTGTCTTGTAAACATGGTATCAGGGAATTTGGAAAATTTTTGTTTATCTCATCTACTAGATTTTGAAAGAGATGTTTGGCAAAGTTCAATTTTTATTGGAAATGAAACCAATGCTACTTAAATTTTCTGTGGATTTTTATTTCACTGACAGTGTGTATCATTGAGTGCCCTGGAGAATGGCATGGTTGTCAGAAGAAGGTCAGTTGCTCCACTCCCATAAGGTGTGCTCTCATACTTAATTGTTTTAGTTTGTTTTTTGAAGGAAGGAACATACCCATGCTCAGTATCTACATTGTTAACATATATTGTTAATTAAATAAGGAGGCCTGACTGAAGTCCTCTAATACCTTGGTGGCCTATGTAAGCAACCCAAAACCTATGCAACCCCAAACCTAACTCAAACTGGAAACACATAA
Source organism: Neomonachus schauinslandi (assembly GCF_002201575.2). Taxonomy (NCBI): domain Eukaryota; kingdom Metazoa; phylum Chordata; class Mammalia; order Carnivora; family Phocidae; genus Neomonachus; species Neomonachus schauinslandi. The sequence goes on along the minus strand of NC_058413.1, from coordinate 60,963,865 downwards.
GCCAGAGTCAATGCACTTGAATCCAAGAAAATGAAATTTATTAGCAACCAATCACAAACAGCCAACTAGGCTTTCCTGAACAAGGCAACCACCTAAGCTATAACCAATCAAATAATCCTAAAATCATCCTTATTGAACCACACTAGTTCATTTTCTCTTCCATATAACAGTTTTCAAAAATACAAATGTTCTTTCCTTCACTTTGTGCACACTACATCCCCACAAATTCAGTCATGGTTGTTACTCTCCCTAGGTTAGTAATGAACATGGTAGTTGTTCTCTGTCTTTCTAGCTCAAACTCCAGAACACATTTCTGACTTGGTGGGATCACCATTGCTCCAAGAAATGGTCCTGTCCTTATGAATGCAGACTCACCTTTATAATTTTACTTAGAGTCCCTTAAAATCTGAGACCGACTTCACCTAACCAAAGCCAGGAGAGAACATGACGTCTATTTTTATTGGAACTGTCAATTATTTTGCATTACCAACTCTCCTGGATTATTATCAAAGCATAAACTTCTCTATATCCCTGCATCTAGTGTTTTGTGATCTTCAGTTTATGCAAACAAGCATGTAGCATTTTGTTTGACACATTATAGGTTCTCAATAAATGTTTGTTAAAGGAAAAGAGGATAATATAGGGATGGAAGAGGGACCAGAATAGGACAAAGTCAACAAGGCTACTCTACAGGTAGGAATCATTACTTAGAACATCTCCTCCATTTTCCTTTTTACACTGCAGCCTCCTCTTTACAACCAAATGCAGTTCCTCTTTTGCTTAATGGCAGAACACTATTGGAGAGTCCATGAAGAAAAACTTCATCTTCTTCTTTTTCTTCTTCTTTTTAATATCTTACTTATTGGGCAGAGACATAGAGAGAGCCGCAGAGCATGAGCGGAGGGACTGGCAGAGAGAGAGAAGAGAAGCAGGCTTCCTGCTGAGCAGGGAGCTCGATCTCAGGACACTGGGATCATGACCTGAGCTGAGGGCAGACTGAGCTGACTGAACCACCTAGGTGCCCCAAAAAACCTCATCTTCTTTATAGACAGATGTGGTTCATGAATCACTCTTTTTAAGCTGATAAAATATTTTGATCTCATAATGTGGCCTGCATCCGCACATATTTGCTACATGTTTCTAATAATCTCCAGGATACTAAATCAAAGAATCTATGCTATATTTTATAGTCAATGTTTTAAATAATGGTCACATAAAGAAATAAAGATTAAAACTGTAAGAATAACAGCAAGTTGGTTTTTCCTTTATTTTGAATTTTCTGTTTGCTGCATTCACCCTACAGTGGCATTTATGAATTCATAGCAGATTATCTGGGATATATTTGAATAGATTTGGTCTGGGACTAACTTTGTAATTATGCTTTTTGAACTTTTGAGTAAACCTTTCCCCACAGAAATCTACTGAACATTCTTTTTTTTTTTTTTTTTAAAGATTTTATTTTATTTATTTGAGAGAGAGAATGAGAGACAGAGAGCACAAGAGGGAAGAGGGCAGAGGGAGAAGCAGACCCCCTGCTGAGCAGGGAGCCCGATGTGGGACTCGATCCCGGGACTCCAGGATCATGACCTGAGCCGAAGGCAGTCGCTTAACCAACTGAGCCACCCAGGTGCCCCTCTACTGAACATTCTTAAAAATAAAACATAAATTCAGATTTTTTTTTTGTGAGTTGCACATAACCTTTATTTCACCATGAAATGTTTCCTTTTTCCTTCGCTAATTTTTTTCCCACCCCCCTCCCCTCTAGAACCCTCAGTTTGTTTTTCAGAGTCCATCATCTCTCATGGTTCGTCTACCCCTCCGATTCCCCCCCCTTCATTCTTCCCCTCCTGCTACCTTCTTCTTTTTTTTTTTCTTAACATATATTGCATTATTTGTTTCAGAGGTACAGATCTGAGATTCAACAGTCTTGCACAATTCACAGCACTTACCAGAGCACATATCCTCCCCAGTGTCTATCACCCAGTCACCCCATCCATCCCACCCCACCCCCCACTCCAGCAACCCTCAGTTTATAAATTCAGATTTTAAATGACTTAGTTTGCTTCTCATTTCATATCATCAATCTGATTGAGTTTTTGGCTTTTCAAGCATTATTTTAAAGATTTATTTATTTATTTTAGAGACAGAGAGACGGAGAAAGAGAGACAAAGACAGAGACAGAGAGCCAAGCAGGGGGAGGGGCAGAAAGAGAGGGTGAGAGAATCTTAAGCAGACTCCACACTGAGCACAGAGCCCGATGCGGGACTTGATCTTAGGACCTTGAGATCATGACCTGAGCCAAAACCAAGAGTCAGACGCTTAACCTACTACACCATCCAGGCGCCCTACAAGCATTATTTTTTCCTGTTATTCTCCTCATGCACTTACAGCCTGTCTCATCCTCCACCTCATTAGATGCCTCTTGTCTCTTTCAGCAGGATTTTCTTTTGAAAAAAAAGATGCTTTTCATTTTATAGCCTTTTACTCTGAACTGCAGACTCCTTGTGCCCATCAATGTCCCAGGCACCTGAAACACAGATTCGGAGCTAGCAGTGTGTGTCTTCTGTCAATCCACCTGTCCTAGTTGACATCTCAAGTGTAGTATTATATTGCTTTATGGATTGATGCGAATCCACAGTTAGAGAATCACTGTATAATTACGCTACATAAAATAGGCCAATAATTTTAAGGTTGCCATAACAGGCCTTTGAGGTTTTCCTAAAAAAGCTCAGTGTATCCAGATACAGTTTCACTGAGTCTAGTGGGTGGAATTTGAAAGCCCTTTTTTCTTTTTAATTTTAATAGTAGAAGAGAACACTAATGGCACAGGACATAGAGTTAAGGAGTAGGACATTGGATTTTATTTTATCTCTATATTGTTCTCACTCCATGACCTTGGGCATGACTTGAATTTCTCATTGGTTAAGTGGGCACAATACCAAATTATTTGCTTACTTTCCACAGTTTTTGTGAGAAGCAAATGAAGGAGACTGTTTATGAAGATATTTTAAATATTAATAAATGTTTATAGATATACATTATCTTCAATAACAAAGAAGTCCATACTTGAATATCTATTCATTCCCCCTCTCCTTACCATAATGGCAGGCAAGGGCTATATTTAATTTGTCCTTTTATCCTCTACAGCATCAATATCACTGGATAGCACTGAGCACATTATCAAATAATCAATAAATATAAAATAGGTTGTGATTGATTGCATTTTGTTTTTCCATGATGTATGTGCAGAAAAGTGGATGATACCCAAATACAACTTATTGTATTTGGACATGCCTGGAGGGGGGGAAAAAAGAGGATGTCATGAAGAAATAATATGTTCTGTGGTTGCTGATAAATATTTAACAACCAGATTTTCAGTGAAGGTGGAAATGGAAGTCTCGATTTAGAATTTGCTGGTTTAATTCCATAGTATAAATACTTCCACCATTATTGATTTCAAGTTACCAGTGTGGCCTTACTGAAAGTGGAATTGGAAAGAGATTTGTAGTAGAACACCATGACACAGTATTTCCAGAATAGAGAAACAACTGATATAAGTAATTTCAAGAGTATAGATAAGAATGAAATGAAATAATTAAAATGTAGAAAAATAGTTAAGAATTAATGAATTTCGAGTACTTATTACTTTTGTTTTTAACATAATTTAGCTGTAAGTTTATAATTTTTTTTTTTAATGATGGTTGTGTTTATCAGATTACAGTATCTCTGAAATGTGACATTTGGCTCTCATGAGGCCATACTAGCTGGCTCTAGCATGCACACGAATATGTTCCTTTCTTTGAGATAGCTCTGACACCTCACTAAAACATTATCCACAATTTACCATAATTTGGAATTAAGCATTAGTGGGTTTCTGTACCGCAGGCCAGGAACTTTCTTTACTAAAATATTAAGAGGTGTTTACCAAGTAGATTTTAGATACCTCCCCTTTTTTATTTCTCCTACCAAGAATTAAAAAAACCTTTATAAATTGTGTACTATATTAAGAAATTCACTACTTTATAAATGCACATAAAGTATGTAAGTATGTTATATTTTAGATCACGGCCACAACTAGTAGTCCTTGCCAATGAAGAATAAAAATAAAGCTTATAAAATTTTTAAATAGGAATTACTATTGGTGGCAACAATTCTCAGCATAAAGTATGTGAGGTTATTTTTTAAATTCTTTTAAATTTTATTTTATTCCTTTTATGGGGTTAACACAATACTCATAACCCTAATTTAGTCATAGAATAAATATCTAAAAGTGACATTCCTCACCCCTGTTCCTCCAACAGGAGCTATCTATTCAAACCAAAGAAGCTTCTTACCACCTACTATCATTTTTTTCCTTCAAATCTTTTTCAGCTTTGTATCTTCCCACCTATTCTTCTTACCCTCTTGCCTGAGTCAGGATAAGAGTTTTTTCACTTTGGCCAAATCTGAACTATATTCTGGCTCTAAAGCCCTAAAACTATGAAAGGAAAGCCTGTTTGGAAGCTATTACTTTAAAAAATATTTTTTAGGGCGCCTGGGTGGCTCAGTTGGTTAAGCGACTGCCTTCGGCTCAGGTCATGATCCTGGAGTCCCGGGATCGAGTCCCGCATCGGGCTCCCTGCTCGGCAGGGAGCCTGCTTCTCCCTCTGACCCTCCCGACCCTCCCCCCTCTCATGTGCTCTTTCAGTCTCTCTCTCTCAAATAAATAAATAAAATCTTTAAAAAAAAAAGAAAATATTTTTTTAAAGTACTGTGGATTTTATTTTAAAGCCAAAAACAATATATGTTTAAAGCAGAAAAGTGAAATTATAAATAAGAATTTAATTTAAAAAATGTGCATTATCTTTAACAAACAACACTGATATTTATAATAGGTAGATGGATGGATGGGTTAATGGATGGACAGAGAGAAAGAGGAAGAGAAAGAAGGAATAAATAGATGCAGAGATGTGGATAGATGTATATGATGTTTACCATCTTATGCATATAGTTTTACCTTCTATTTCTTTTCATATAACATTATTCTATAATCACTTCCTCATATATTAATTGTAAATATTCTTTTTTAATGATTGGAATACCACATCATATGCATGTATGGTAGAACAATTATCTTAACTAATTTTTGGTTGCATAAGTTGCTTTCTAACTTTTGGAGTTATAAATAGCAGTATGTTAAAAAATCTTATATGTGGGGTGCCTAGGTGGCTCAGTTGGTTAAGTGCCTGACTCTTGATCTCAGCTCAGTTCTTGATCTCAGGATCATGAGTTCAAGCCCCACATTGGGCTCCACACTGGGCATGGAGCCTGCTTAAAAAAAATCGTATATGCTCTTCTTTGTACTTATCTCTTTTTTTGAGATATAATTGACATACCACATTATATTAATTTTAGGTGTACAACATAATGATTCAATACATGCATATGTTGTGAAATGATCTCTACATTAAGTCTAGTTAACATCTATCACCACACAGTTACCAATTTTTTCTTGTGATGAGAACTTTTAATATCTCTCTCTTAGCAACTTGCAAATATAAAATACAGTATTATCAACTGTATTCATCTTTGATTATTTCCTTAGATTTATTCCAATATGTGGAGCTTCTGGGTCATAGAATATGGATAGTCTAAAATTGTTATTATGTATATTGTGAAATTTTATTAAGAAAAGTTTTTTTATATTTAGTGAAAAAGGCTGATGTTGATGCCTAACTACTGCCCATGCTTCCCTGCATCCACATCTACACCAGAAAACTATGGCATTGGTATCACACCATCGATTCATGTTTGTGAGTAATAAAGCAGAAGTTTTCATACGCTCATAGTTTGTGAGGAAAAGAGATCAAGTATTTTTTTGTTTGCTTTTTTTTTTAAGTAGGCTCCATGCTCAGTTCATGATCCTGAGATCAAGACCTGAGCTGAGATCAAGAGTCGACCCTTACTGAACCACCCAGGCGTCCCTAGATCAGGTTTTAAACTGTGCATTTCACACATACTAAATATGAATGTGGTTCAAGTTGTTTATTGTGTATGCATTTATCTCCCCATCTATAAGGAATATGTTAGAATTATCTTGAGTAGTGTTGTAAGGATTATAAATAATGTATGTAAAGTGAGTTACACAATGTTGATTCTGGGTAGATGGTATGTATATATGTATTTACTTATTTGACGGTGGTTATTTATAAAGTCCAGGAGTAATTTCAGGATATACTACCAATCCATGAATTGGATTTCACCCAAACAATACAACTCTTCTCAGCATGTAAAATCAGCTCTTTAATGACCTTACATGGCCAAAACTTGGATTTCACCCCTCACGTTAACTCTAAACCTGCTTTTATGAGTCAGCAGCAACCCCTTCATAATTATAGCATTATCCACCCCACCATGAAAATCCATTAGTGCATCTGCCTTGTTTTTTTGAGGGATTAGTAGAGCAATATTGTGATTCTCATTGTAAAAGCTGAAAATGATCTTCACAGTAAAAATTACATGATGAAATTAAAAGTAATTGATTTGTCTATAATTTGTAACACATAATTTATAATCACTTAAATACATGCATATGTATTTAAATATATTTTTGAAACTATGTATGTTTACTAATGGTTACCTAAGTGCTTCTAATATTTATGAATCAGGATTTAAACAAAAATGTATTTTATTTTTTTAGTTTCTTTTTTAAATTTTATTTTTATTTTATTTTATTATGTTACATTAGTCACCATACAACATTAGTTTTATTTATTTATTTATTTATTTATTTATTTATTTATTTATTATTATGTTATGTTAATCACCATACATTACATCATTAGTTTTTGATGTAGTGAACCACAATTCATTGAAGATATATTTTAGATTCTTTTATGTGAAGAGATACCTTCAATAGCTAACTCTTGGCAAGCATTTACAATAAGATTCTTTTTATGATATTTAAATTTTAAAGCAACTAATTTATTCTGGTATACGTTCTTTGGTCCTTATAGGGATTGGTCTCTTTATCCCTATGGCAGCAGCTCTTCTGTTCTGGGTCTTTGTAATTTCTTAAAGAAATTAAAATTAAAAGAATTTTAATATTGTTCATCAGAATTTCAACATATATAGGCAAGGCATGCATTCTCCAGATCATCATTGCTCCAGTAATCTCCATTTCTTTACCCATTGATGGTATCTGCTTAGTTCAAAAAGATCTTATTTTGCCATGTTTAACCTACACTGTCAGCAGAGTATTCTTTCTGTTCTCAAATTTGATCAAAATAATCTGCTTCTCAAGAATTCTCACTGGCTCCCTTTTAGCCTCCTGTACACTTTCACATGTCACTCAGAATCCTTTAATCACCTTTAAACTTTGTTTCTACAGGAAGGAAAAGGGAACTAACTTGAGGTCCTAGTATTTTACAGACATTGTGCTATGCACTTTGCATGAATATACTTTTTTAGTCCTCATAACAATCCTATATTTTAAAAATAAAGAAACAGAGTTTAAGAGAGATTAAGTAACTTTGTCCAAGGACAGAAGCTATAAGTGGCAAAGCTAGAATTATTTAAACCAATGTCTATCTCACTTCAAATCTTTTGCTTTTTCCTCTATCCCAGGGGAAGAGCAGTTGGGGAGGGATCCTTGAAACACCAAGAATGTATGTGTGTAGGAGTAGAATGAAATGAATCTACATGGTAAATTGAAATAATCATGTTGCATAGCTATCATGTTGACTTTAACAAATTAATGAAGTATGACAACGGCCAATGAATAGCATGTTAGAAAAACACTGTTATAAATGTATATTAGGAATGATAGAAAATGATATAGTTATGGGAACAGTAATTTAGGGAGAAAAAAACACTAAAGGCACAAGAGAACAGGGAAACACATCTTATCTTGAGCTTGAAAAAGAACCAGTGAGAAAGGATACTTGGGAAGGCACTTTTAGCCAACAAAAATGGCTCTCTGAAGGCAGCCTGAGTCTGTAAAGGGATTGCGAACTAAAGATGCTGACAACATAAAATGTAGTTCAAGATAACAGGCTCCGTTAACTTGATATGCTCTTTAATTTAAGTACAAGTAACTAAGAATGAACCTTCTGAGAACAGAAAACTATAAAATGTTAGCACGCCTATTCTCATGGTTATCTGTCACTTAAAAACATTTCTTTTTTTAACTTAGAATTTTCTTCTCAGATCATTTATATAATGCCAGAGGACTATTATTTATAATAAGGTTTTTTTAATGACTTTTTTGAGTCATATAGCATGTCATTGTTGCTATGTAAAATATAGATGTAAAGCAGAGGAATTAATGGTTATTCTTTTCTTTTAACAGCCATGTAATGAGCACCACCAGTTTTATGCTGGGCTAACTCTGTGAAACCCATAAACATGAATAATGAAGCAGCCATTGATCACAGGGGCTAACAATCCAGCAGGGCAGGCAAGCACAAATGCATACGATATCCACACTTGTTACAAAATGCATTTCATGAGTGATGTTGAGAACTGCAGGGCCTGAAGGAGGGAAAGATCAATTTGATTTTTGAATATCAAGGAAGACTTCACGAGGTCAGTAGATAAGACAGTGTACACAAGTAAGGTGGAAGACCAAAATTCAAGCTATTCTCTTGCTTCTTATTTGATGTTTAAATCTCCATAGCTCACTTGACCTTTCTTATTTGTAATAGAACATTTAAAACTTTTGCCTTAAGGACAGATTGCATATATCTAAGCAAAAAAGGCAAAAAAAAAAAAAAAGGATTTAGAAGAAATCATAGGAGAAAATCTTTATGATGTTGGAATAGGAAAAGCTTTGTTAAATAGTACCCAAAGAGATTTAGAATGACTTAATCTTTTCCTTTGTCTTTATTAACCAGCAAGAGGGTGAAAGACAAAACAGATAGATAAGATGTGAAGATATTTGTGATACTATGTGTGGAAAATGACTGATATCTGAAATATATTTAAAAAAATCTCAGAATTGAATAGGATAATAATACACTGACAAATAGGTGAAAGACTTAACTGGTCATATCACAAGACAGGATGCCCATATGCCCCTCATAAACATAGGAAAAGTGTTTACCTTCATTGATTATTGGAGAAATGCAAAATAAAATCATAATATGATTTTGCTAGAGGAGCTGAAATGAAAAACGAAAATTCCAAATGATGAGGAGGATGTGGAGGAACTAGAACTCTCATGTACTTATTCTTAGTAAAAATATAAACTGGTAAAACCACTTGGGGAGCTGTTTGACAGTTTCCAATAAAGTCAGGTATAAGCTTACCCTGTGACTCAGAAAATCTTTGCTCTAGGGATATACCTGTATTAGCTTTCTGTTGCTGCTATAACAAATCACTATAAATTTAGTGGCTTAAAACAACACAAATTTATTATCTTACAGTTCTTTAGATCAAAAATCCAAAGAGGTCTCCTTGGGCAAAAATAAAGGTATCTTATATTCCTTTCTGTACGCTAGGTTAGAATCCTTTCTCATGCCACTCACAGCTTCTAGAAGTATCCTACATTCTTTAACTCATTTCCCCTTCCTTCACCTTTAAAGCCAGCAATGTTGGATTATTTCACCCTTTTCCCCTCATCACATCTCTCTCTGCCTGTCTCTTTCTGTCTCTGTCACTTTCTCTGTATCTTTCTCTCCTTTTCTGTGTGTCTTTCTCTATCTGTATCTGTCTCTGTCTCTCCCTCACCATAGCCAGGAAAGGTTCTCTGCTTTTAAGGACCCATGTGATTACATTGGGCCCACTAGAATAACCAACCAAGGACAATTACCCTATCTCAAAGTCCTTAACTTAATCACATCTGCTAAGTCCCATTAGTCATGTAACATATGAACAGATTTGGGGGATTAGAAAGTGGATAACAAATTTTAAAAACAGGCAAAATTAATCAATATATTAGAAACCATGATAGGTGGTATTGTTGGGGAGGATGTGATATATGATTAGAATAAGACATGGGTGGAGCAACTTTCTGGGATGATAATAGAACTGTTCTATTTCTTTTTTTTAAGATTTATTTATTTTAGAGAGATAGAATGAGAGAGCATGCATGAACAGGGGGAGGAACAGAGGGAGAAGGAAAGAGAGAATCTCAAGCAGACGCCACACAAGCGTGGGGTCCAAGGCAGGGCTCCATCCCATGACCCCAAGATCATGACCTGAGCCAAAATCATAAGTTGAACACTTAACTGACCGAGCCACCCAGGGGCCCCAGAACTGTTGTATTTCTTAACCTTAACTTTTAGTTTGTGAACTTGTGAATGTTATACTTAAATATTATATTAAAAATATGTTGTACTAACTTCACAGAACCAAAGATAAAATATAACAATATTGGGAATTCTCTTTATTAGAATTATTTAACAGACGTTTCACTAAATTTTTTTCTGTTTTCACATAGCCAATAAGAGAAATATTATCATCACCATTTAACAAATGATGGGACTAAGAACCAGAGGTATTAAGTGGCATAACTAATAAAGATCAGCACCTTGACTCAAACCAGTGCTTATACATCAAAACCCATGAGTTGCCTTCCATGATATTGGGATCAGAAGCATTTATCAGATCTTCAGAATTCTTGGGAAGGAGCAGGAATGTGGACATTCAAGAGCAAGCACCACAGGGTCTGGACATATTAAATGAAAATAAAAATGCTAAGAAATTCTAAATCATAAAGCAGATGTCGTTAGATACAGAGACTAGGGAAAGAAATAATGCTTTGAGTTTATCTGTCTCTTTTAAGAACCCCCATTCTCCAGATTTGAATAGCCCTACCTCTAGTCACATAAGTCATGTACCATTGCAGATCATAGGTTCCTGGTTCAGAAAGTAATTACTACCTGCCAAAAATTCCACTATTAGAAAATGGAAGAGAAACATGGTTCAAATATTTCTTTACCAGGTGAGAACTGGATAAGGAACCTATGGTCTGCATCGTACCACATGGGCCTCTCTTTAAGTTTCCTTACACATGTTTTACCCCCAGAGCTACGTGGTGATAAGACAGAACTAGAGCGAGAACAAGAGACAGAGAAAAAGAGTGCAAGAGTAAGCGAGCACATGCAGTTGAAGTGCTCTTTATAACCAGTCCTGAACGTGACATACCACCCCTTCTGCCCTTTTCTCTTGACCACACAGATCAACTCTAGCATGTTGTAGGAAGGGATTCTGCAAAAGTGTGTATACCAAGAGGGCAGGATCATTGGAGACCCACTTAGAGGCTCATTCATCGTAAGTATGGATATAATATTTACAAGAAATTGTAGCTTATAACAAATATTTAAATACTGTAAAACATTAGCAAGCACTGTTGGACAGTACTAAAAAATATAGCTTTTGGATCTCCTAGGTAGATAAACAGTACTACACACAATTGTGTGGTAAAGAAGTCGATATGCTGACATAATTTGCTTCCCAAACTGACTCTTTTCTTGGAACACAACTCATAGGGTTTATGTAAAATAGGTCATGCATGTAAAGTTATTAATATTTATTTTGTTGCCAGGAATGATCCATCATTAACAGCAGACAGGACCACACTCATAACACAGCAACAGCTTTTTTCCTTTGTACTCCTGTCCTGTTCCAAACCTGTTGACCTTGACCTTAAACTCTGAGTGTCAGCATTTCCTACTCTTGCTTTTAACCTGACCTTAAAGGATTCCTTCAAACCTGTAATGTTACTATGTTGCTTGTTATGTTTTAATTCTCACAGGAGACTGACAAAGATTTTTACTACTTTTCCTAATATCTTGACATGATTTTTTTTAGGGATCCAGAAAAAAAAAATTGTATTAATTTACTGAGAAATACTGAGAAGGAATTCCTTCATAGAAACACTGATGTCCAATGGGTTTTGAGTCAAGTCCAAATACAGGACAGCTCGTTAAATTTGAATTTCAAATAAAAATAATTTTTGAGTACAAGTATATACCATGCAATATTTGGAACCTGGTAATGCTAAAAAATTGTTGTTTATATGAGAATCAAATTTAGCCAGCATCCTGTATTTTTATTTGCTTATTCTGACAACCCTACCAGACCAGCATTATGTGACAGTGTAATTCACCTGGGCAGCAGTTTCTCTCCAAACCTCAGAATCTGCTATGTCCTATTGTTTCAGTGTCTTTACGTCTCAGATTCATCTTTACTCAATTGTTCATTCGTGTATCTTACCCCTTGCTCTCTCTCCATTTGGAACAGGGTATTTTCTCTGAATGCCATCTTAACTTGTCTGGGTTTCCAAGTTCTATTTCTTTTTCAGGTTCTTTTAACAAGAGCTGGTTCTTCCTGTGCCTCCAGGCACTCTCTCCAGAATATATTGAATAGGAGAGATTATCCAGAACTATAGCCAAACTCTGCCTCAGTAAAACTATCCACTATTTCAACTTTTGAATAAATTGAAACTGTCCCCTAGATGACATTATACCTGACTTTATTGCACGAACTGATCACTTGTTCTCTTGGACTAAGAATGAGGCATCTAAACTCCTTCCTGGGTTAAGTTTTCTTTCAGTTTAGAAAGAATGTTTAGAAGGATCCACCATAACCAGCAGGGATCACCTGGTCTCAGCAAGCTTGTTCTTTCCCCCTTGCTCAGCCATGAACTTGTGTCTGCTTTTGTTATATCAAAAGGACAAGGATGAGATGACTGTATGGGATATGGTGGTGTGGCACATTCGAAGTAAAAGTAAAAGATTTTGGATTTTTTTCCAGCTTATAATTCTAGATGTTTTACAGTCAAAGGTCAAACTTTGTGATGTGTTAACTCTCTGATTATGCTGAATCTAAAAGATCAGCCTGAGTACTTTGAGTTTAGGGAAGAAAACCAGCATGCTTCTCACCACAGCTGTCTTAATATATGCAGTCAAGAGGAGGAAGAAGCATCCCCATCTCACAGACAAGGCCAGAGTTCAGTGTGATCCCAAACACTTTTTCAAAGGAAAAATGCTTAGGCAAGAGTGGCTTGCAGAAGTACAGCCTGGTGATGGGTATTAAAGAGGGCACGTTCTGCATGGAGCACTGGGTGTTATATGCAAACAATGAATCATGGAACACTACATCAAAAACTAATGATGTAATGTATGGTGATTAACATAACATAAAAAAAAAGAAAAAAGAAAACAATAAAACAGGAAAAAAAAAAAAGAAGTACAGGTTCCAATTTGAGAAGGGTAGGCAGAGAAATTGAGAGCAAGACCTGCTAGGAATAGAAAAGGGAAACTAACAGCATTTAGATCACTGCACTTCAGTGAGCACAAGACCTCTCTGCAGGGCCTTTACATGTCGACAGTAAGATATGTGCATGGGGAGAGAAGGTCCATTTAGGGAGACTGTGCAGCTGGTCGGTATACAGAGCTCGTATTCATTATCTTTCCATTGCTGTTTCTTAGCCCTTACAGGCCCTGGGCCCAAGGGATGTGTCTGGAACAATATTTCCATAGTAACATATATACAAGTGTAGTATCTATGGCCAGATTATGTGGGTCTAGCCTCAGCAATGTCATTCGCTATCTGTGTGGTCTTGGGAAATTTACTTAATTCCTCTGCCTAAATTGACATCTGATTGATGTTAGGGTTGAATGGATTGCATAGGAAAGTGTCTGGCATATGAGGACTATATACACATTGGCTGCTATGAATATTATTAATTAGTGTTATCTAGTCAAGAGTAGCTTCTCACAGTGTACCCCTGTGCAGTAAGAAAATGGGCAAAGTAGAAGGGCACTAATTCCTCTGGAGTGAAGCAACATTCTAAGAGCTTTGCTTCCAACATATTGAAGCTACATGGTCATCAAGAAAGATCGATAATATCATGGCCATTTGACAGATAAAAAACAAAAACAAAAACAAAAACAGGCTTAGGGAGGGAAAGCAACTGGATAAAGGTTACACAGCAACAAAGTGCTGGGCTCAGAATTTAAATACTACTCTCATTTTTTTGAAGGCTTCTGTTCATTTCTCAGGGTTAGAAGAATTTTCAGAAAGTATGCATTTTAACTCTTTCTTGACCTTAAAAAGCAGATGATTATCTTCATTTGCGGAAACTGACCTCAGACATACATCCTTTCTGTCTTTCAGTAGCAGCAGTATGTATCTCTTGGTGCTGGTTCTAAAGAAACAGGTTGGTTCAATAAACTATTCAGAAAACATTGGCAGAAGTAGAAGGCAGGTGGGGAGCATTCAGAAGTTCAGTAACCACAGTTGCCTCCTTCCTAGCTCTAGGGATTATAAAGGTATAAAAATGACCTGGGCCAGGGCGCCTGTGTGGCTCAGTTGGTTAGGCGACTGCCTTTGGCTCAGGTCATGATCCTGGAGTCCCGGGATCAAGTCTCGCATCGGGCTCCTTGCTCGGCAGGGAGTCTGCTTCTCGCTCTGACCCTCCCCCCTCTCATGCTCTCTCTCTCTATCTCATTCTCTCTCAAATAAATAAATAAAATCTTAAAAAAAAAATGACCTGGGCCATCCCACAGTAGAGCCCACAGCTGTCTTTGTTATTGGCAGCTTTATTTCACAAAAACATTTGGAATTTCCTGTTTTCGTATGGACCCAAGCTTTGCTTTAAACACATATCACATAGATATTCAAGATATGTTAAATGAAAAGATTTTATGAAACACTGAAATTGGCACTAGAGAGAGCTTTAAGATAGGGATATAATCCCTAGAAAGAGATTTTTTGTCTCCCATTAACGGAATCACGTTAAATGCCTAAGGCAGGAAGCGATGTGAAGAGTCGTTTAAATTTTCTTTCCTTTTATGAAGACAATTCCAGTGCTTTGTTTTAAATAGGTAATTACATATCCGAAGTCAGAATCACTTACATCTTTGTTCTTCATCTGATAAGTTACAAATGAGATATATTTAGGACAGAAGACGAGACTCTAATAAAGCACTTAATGAGCTCCCCCTCCTCCTTCTCCTGGTACTGTTACTACTACTGCTACTGTGGCTGCTACTACTATTTTTTTTTAAATTTTGTTTTAAAGATTTTTATTTATTTGACAGTGAGAGATACAGCGAGAGAGGGAACATAAGCAGGGGGAGTGGGAGAGGGAGAAGCAGGCTTCCCGCTGAGCAGGGAGCCCGATGCGGGGCTCGATCCCAGGACACCGGGATCATGACCTGAGCCAAGGCAGACGCCCAATCACTGAGCCACCCAGGCGCCCCCGTTACTACTATTATTAACAATATAGCGTTCCTCAGCTTTACAGAGCTGCTGCTACATGCTGACCTTGTGCTGGGCGTTTTACTTAGCTGATTTATTTAATGACCGGACAAGAGCTCTATAGGTGAAGAAGTGAATTGATTGTTAGAAGAATCAAGATTATTCTCCTAGTAAAATAGTTAATCTCTTGGCTCTCTGGGAGTTGAATTTTGACTTTACCAAATTATCTACAAATGACTTTGGGTCATTTGACCCCATTCCGTGCCTCTACCCCCTCCTCTGTTAAATGCAAATAATAGTGTCTGCTGCGTTGGAAATGTTGTTAGGATATTGAGGGAGTTATGAAAGAGAAAACACTTTGAACAAAGAACAAATGCTCCCTATTATTACTTAATATGATCTGCCTTAGGTGTCACAAAGCTTTGTGTGACATATTTAAGCACAGGCAATTATCCCACAAAAGTTGTACAAATGAAGCCTCCTTAGAGTATGCTAGGTCTGAAAATATTACAGCCAGTGCGTCTAAAGATAAATACTTATGCAGGGCAGAAATCTTATTGTTTCTTGAATGGAAGTGAGGAACTAGGCCAGTGGCAGAGACCTGCAGTAGTTGGGGTGAAGGCTCTAGGAGGGCGCCTCCTCATCGGAGGGCAGCTTGACTACTTCCTGACTGAGGTGCTGCATGATGCCAAAGCCATCACTAATGAGGATGTTTCCAACACTACCCACACGTTTGCATTTAATAAGTGCTGTATCTTTTACCTAGAGGATTTTACTTGTTTGCATATCTGATCAAAGCAGAAAACTTTACCAAATAAATAATATTTAACCTTATTGAAATAAAGAATTATATAGAAGAGTGCATTTTTTTGTAAGTGTTCCTCCTTTGGGAGGAGTTTCTCTTAGCAATAACTGCATGCACGAACATAAGTATTGTGATTTGTGTTTGTGGATGTGCATATGGTAATTTATATGACGTGTGCTTATGTGTTTATCTGTGTGTATGTGTATGTTTGCAAGTATGCCTCCCACGTTTGTTAATTAGTAGTCTTTTACATATATGCATTAGATTCTTGTTAACTGACTTTTTCATAACTACATGTTCATGATGCACATTTGCAATTTCAAACATAGTTTACGTTAAATATATTTTCTTAAGCATTTTTACATTCTCATCTTTACAAGAATTATTACAATTTGGTTTATATATGAGGGAATTGAGTTTTAGGGATTTTAAGTAATTTACCTCAGGTCACAGTCCTCTAAGTCCATGTAGAACTAAATGCTATGGCTTTACATCCATGCTATCTAGTTCACCTTGCTCATACCTTAATGTTTCAATTTAAATTAAAAAAAAAAATTAAGCCTCTCTCTCTCTCTTTCCATCTCTTAATTAGTCAAGTAATCAGGCTTTCCTACAGGATGATAGACATCTTATCACATTCTTGTTACATATATACATATGCATATATATGTAAATGTGTATATAAAACCATACAAAATTTATCATACTTTGATTTCAAGCAAAGCTAAAATAACTAATTTAGATTTAGATAAATTCAATACACTTATCAAGCACCTGTAATATACCATGTAGTCTGATGGGATATGCTCTTATGGGTAAAAATCTCACTATCTTATAGTTAAGATGATTGTGAGAGTAGAGCTATATTCAGTATGGTAGAGCAGGGAATGGCTCTTTTATGACTTTTGTCATGATGGTTTTAGGAGACTGGATTCATCTGATACACTTCATCAAAGAAGAATGACATCCCCCTCCCTTTTTAATATAAGTTCCATGGATAAGATAATTTAGATTAGACATCATAAAACCTATCATTTTGCCCCTCAGATAACATACTGTGTATAACTCCAAAGGTGCTTATTATATGGTTCTGAATGAGTGTTTATTATCTAACATTTTAAAATACCAAAACTCTGCAATCTCCTATATTAACATTGAGCTAATAGATTCATTTTAAAGTGTGTAATTTAAGTTCTTTATTCTACAGAAAAGTCAACAGATAACAAGTGATGTGAAATTAATTTACCAAAGTCACAAATTGAAAGACACATCAAAGTATAGTAAATATAAGAAAATGCCATCCCACTGTCAATGAAGAGCTTATAATGAAATTATTATTATCAACACTATAATGGAATTTGATTCAACAAAGTTTAACTGAACATCATTAGTATCTTCATTATTAATTTTAATCAATTAATGAAAGGCATATATGATAATCACCTATTGCCAAAACTACTAGTCTACTTCTTTTATATGTCACCTGTTGAGTATTTGCATTTGTTTTTGGTGAAATTTAGATCTATGAATGTTAACATCAAAAAATGGAATGATTGACCTGACATTTGTTGTGTGTTCAGCCACCGTTTTAGGTAAAGAATGCTGAATGAAAGATACCAATGGCAAAACATAATGTGAGGCTAATGAACAGCAACATTATTAACTAGAGTCATGGCTCTAGAATTTTTCTTTAGTGACTAGATTTAAACTTATAATACTTCTATATTTAATGGTCTGCCAATGTTTACATATATAATATCATATGCCTTAGATACTGACAGTCTTTATTCCTGATTTGAAGTAGCATTTAGAGTCTAAAGAATTGTGACAGTTGGGGCACCTGGGTGGCTCAGTCGTTAAGCATCTGCCTTCGGCTCAGGTCATGATCGCAGGGTCCTGGGATCGAGCCCTGCATCAGGCTCCCTGCTCAGCGGGAAGCCTGCTTCTCCCTCTCCCATTCCCCCTGCCTGTGTTCCCTCTCTCGCTGTGTCTCTCTCTGTCAAATAAATAAATAAAATCTTTTAAAAAAAGAAAGAATTGTGACACTCAAGAACTTTTTTTTGGTATATTTTAATTGTGAGAATAAAATATTAGGTATTGTAATCCACAGCATAAATTACCTTCTATCAGCTTACTCTTCTTATCAATTGCAATAATGCTCTGAATTTCTGAGTATTTTAAAACAGTGATTGAAGAATTGAAGTAGATTTCACAATAATTACTCTCTCAATAGAATGATGGATATGTAGATTAAATATAAATTATTAATATATATAATCCAAGTAATATTGAGTCATTTGAAGTGTACAGATAATTACAATTGACTACATCCACACATTTTGTTTTAAAAAAAATTAAATATGGGAGTTCTAGTGTTTTTTGCCAACAGTAGAATTGTATATCTACAGCAATCAGCAGAGATGTACAGTATTTGGTAATTTTTCCTAATAAGTTAAATTCATAAAAATTCTCTCTTTGAAGGTTGCCAGAGTAAAATAAGCATATGCTTATTTTAGGAGAAATTTAATGCTAAAATCAACTGAAGTAAAGAACAGCTGATTCTGTGTTTTTTTTTAATGATATGTTAATCACAATACATTACATCATTAGTTTTTGATGTAGTGTTCCATGATTCATTGTTTGCGTATAACACCCAGTGCTCCATGCAGAACGTGCCCTCTTTAATACCCATCACCAGGCTAACCCATCCCCCCACCCTCCTCCCCTCTAGGACCCTCAGTTTGTTTCTCAGAGTCCATAGTCTCTCATGGTTTGTCAATTAAAAACTTTTTTTTTCTTTGTTTTTGTTTTTTTTTTAATTTTTTTTATTGTTATGTTATTCCCATACATTACATCATTCGTTTTAGATGTAGTGTTCCATGATTCATTGTTTGTGCATAACACCCAGTGCTCCATGCAGAACGTGCCCTCCTCAATACCCATCACCAGGCTAACCCATCCTCCCACACCCCTCCTCTCTAGAACCCTCAGTTTGTTTTTCAGAGTCTATCGTCTCTCATGGTTCGTCTACTCCTCCGATTTCCCCTGCTTCATTCTTCCCCTCCTGCTATCTTCTTCTTTTCTTTTTTTCCTTAACATATAATGCATTATTTGTTTCAGAGGTAACAGATCTGTGATTCAACAGTCTTGCACAATTCACATTGCTTACCGGAGGCCATACCCTCCCCAGTGTCTATCACCCAGTCACCCCATCCCTCCCACCACCCCCCCACTCCAGCAACACTCAGTTTGTTTCCTGAGATTAAGAATTCCTCATATCAGTGAGGTCATATGATACATGTCTTTCTCTGTTTGACTTATTTCACTCAGCATAATACCCTCCAGTTCCATCCACGTCGTTGCAAATGGCAAGATCTCATTCCTTTTGATGGCTGCATAATATTTCATTGTGTATATATACCACTTCTTCTTTATCCATTCATCTTTCAATGGCCATCTTGGCTCTTTCCACAGTTCGGCTATTGTGGACATTGCTGCTATAAACATCGGGGTGCATGTATCCTTTCGGATCCCTACTTTTGTATCTTTGTGGTAAATACCCAGTAGCGCAATTGCTGGGTCGTATGGTAGCTCTATTTTCAACTTTTTGAGGAACCTCCATACTATTTTCCAGAGTGGCTACACCAGCTTGCATTCCCACCAACAGTGTAGGAGGGTTCCCCTTTCTCCGCATCCCTGCCAACATCTGTCGTTTCCTGACTTGTTAACTTTAGCCATTCTGACTGGTGTGAGGTGGTATCTCATTGAGGTTTTTTTTTTTTTTTTTTTAAAGATTTTATTTATTTATTTGACAGAGAGAGACACAGCGAGACCAGGAACACAAGCAGGGGGAGTGGGAGTGGGAGAAGCAGGCCTCCCGCAGAGCAGGGAGCCCGATGTGGGGCTCGATCCCAGGACCCTGGGATCATGACCTGAGCCGAAGGCAGACGCTTAACAACTGAGCCACCCAGGCGCCCCTCATTGAGGTTTTGATGTGGATTTCCCTGATGCTGAGCGATACTGAGCACTTGTTCATGTGTCTGTTGGCCATTTGGATGTCTTCTTTGCAGAAATGTCTGTTCATGTCTTCTGCCCATTTCTTGATTGGATTCTTTGTTCTTTGGGTGTTGAGTTTGATGAGTTCTTTATAGATTTTGGATACTAGCCCTTTATCTGATATGTCATTTGCAAATATCTTCTCCCATTCTGTCGGTTGTCTTTTAGTTTTGTTGACTGTTTCTTTTGCTCTGCAAAATCTTTTTATCTTGATGAAGTCCCAATAGTTCATTTTTGCCCTTGCTTCCCTTGCCTTTGGTGATGTTTTTAGGAAGAAGTTGCTTCGGCTGAGGTCGAAGAGGTTGCTGCCTGTGTTCTCCTTTAGGATTTTGATGGACTCCTGTCTCACACTGAGGTTGTTCAACCATTTGGAGTCTATTTTTGTGTGTGGTGTAAGGAAAGGGTCCAGTTTCATTCTTCTGCATGTGGCTATCCAATTTTCCCAACACCATTTGTTGAAGAGACTGTCTTTTTTCCATTGGACATTTTTCCTGCTTTGTCAAAGATTAGCTGACCATACAGTTGAGGGTCCATTTCTGGGCTCTCTGTTCTGTTCCATTGATCTATGTGTCTGTTTTTGTGCCAGTACCATATTGTCTTGATGATGACAGCTTTGTAATAGAGCTGGAAGTCTGGAATCGTGATGCCACCGGCTTTGCTTTTCTTTTTTAACATTCCTCTGGCTATGTGGGGTCTTTTCTGGTTCCATACAAATTTTAGGATTATTTGTTCCATTTCTTTGAAAAAAGTGGATGGTAATTTGATGGGGATTGCATTGAATGTGTAGATTGCTCTAGTTAGCATTGACATCTTCACAATATTTGTTCTTCCAATCCATGAGCATGGAACGTTATTCCATTATTTGTGTCTTCCTCAGTTTCTTTCATGAGTATTTTATAGTTTTCTGAGTATAGATCCTTTATCTCTTTGGTTAGATTTATTCCGAGGTATCTTATGGTTTTGGGTGCAATTGTAAATCACATTGACTCCTTAATTTCTCTTTCTTCTGTCTTGTTATTGGTGTATAGGAATGCCGCTGACTTCTGTGCACTGATTTTCTATCCTGCCACTTTACTGAATTCCTGTATGAGTTCTAGCAGTTTTGGGGTGGAGTCTTTGGGGGTTTCCACATAAAGTATCATATCATCTGCAAAGAGTGAGAGTTTGACTTCTTCTTTGCCAATTGGATGCCTTTGATTTCTTTTTGTTGTCTGATTGCTGTGGCTAGGACTTCTAATACTATGTTGAATAGCAGTGGTGATGGTGGACATCCCTGTCGCGTTCCTGACCTTAGGGGGAAATCTCTCAGTTTTTCCCCATTGAGAATGATATTCGCTGTAGGTTTTCCATAGATGGCTTTTATGATACTGAGGTATGTACCCTCGATCCCTATACTCTGAAGAGTTTTGATCAAGAAAGAATGCTGTACTTTGTCAAATGCTTTTTCTGAATCTATTGAGAGGATCATATGATTCTTGTTCTTTCTTTTGTTAATGTATTGTATGATGTTGATTGATTTGCGGATGTTGAACCAACCTTGCAGCCCAGGGATAAATCCCACTTGGTCGTGGTGAAGAATCCTTTTAATGTACTGTTGGATCCTATTGGCTAGTATTTTGGTGAGAATTTTTGCATCCATATTCATCAGGGATATTGGTCTGTAATTCTCCCTTTTTGATGGGGTCTTTGTCTGGTTTTGGGATCAAGGTAATGGTGGTATCATAAAATGAGTTTGGAAGTTTTCCTTCCATTTCTATTTTTTGGAACAGTTTCAGAAGAATAGGTATGAATTCTTCTTGAAATGTTTGGTAGAATTCCCCTGGGAAGCCATCTGGCACTGGGCTTTATTTTTGGGAGATTTTTGATGACTGCTTCAATTTCCTTAGTGGCTATAGGTCTGTTCAGGTTTTCTATTTCTTCCTGGTTCAGTTTTGGTAGTTGATACATCTCTAGGAAGGCATCCATTTCTTCCAGGTTATCTAATTTGCTAGCATAGAGTTGCTCATAATATGTTCCTATAATTGTTTGTATTTCTTTGGTGTTGGTTGTGATCTCTCCTCTTTCATTCATGATGTTGTTGATTTGGGTCGTTTCTCTTTTCTTTTTGATAAGTCTGGCCAGGGGTTTATCAATCTTGTTTATTCTTTCAAAGAACCAGCTCCTAGTTTCGTTGATCTGTTCTACTGTTCTTTTAGTTTCTATTTCATTGATTTCTGCTCTGATCTTTATTATTTCTCTTCTCCTGCTGGGTTTAGGCTTTATTTGCTGTTCTTTCTCCAGCTCCTTTAGGTGTAGGGTTAGGTTGTGTACTTGAGACCTTTCTTGTTTCTTGAGAAAGGCTTGTATTGCTATATACTTTCCTCTTAGGACTGCCTTTGCTGCATCCCAAAGATTTTGAAAAGTTGTGTTTTCATTTTCATTGGTTTCCATGAATTTTTTTAATTCTTCTTTAATTTCCTGGTTGACCCATTCATTCTTTAGTAGGATGATCTTTAGCCTCCATGGATTTGAGTTCTTTCCGACTTTCCTCTTGTGATTGAGTTCTAGTTTCAAAGCATTGTGGTCTGAAAATAGGAAGGGAATGATCCCAATCTTTTGGTACTGGTTGAGACCAGATTTATGACCTACGATGTGATCAATTCTGGAGAATGTTCCATGGGCACTAGAGAAGAATGTGTATTCCATTGCTTTGGGATGGAATGTTCTGAATATGTCCGTGAAGTCCATGTGGTCCAGTGTGTCATTTAAAGTCTTTATTTCCTTGTTGATCTTTTGCTTAGACGATCTGTCCATTTCAGTGAGGGGGGTGTTAAAGTCCCCCACTATTATTGTATTGTTGTCTATGTGTTTCTTTGCTTTTGTTATTAATTGCCTTATATAATTGGCTGCTCCCATGTTAGGGGCATAGATATTTACAATTGTTAGATCTTCTTGTTGGATAGACCCTTTAAGTAGGATATAGTGTCCTTCCTCATCTCTTATTACAGTCTTTGGTTTAAAATCTTATTTGTCTGATATAAGGATTGCCACCCCAGCTTTCTTTTGGTGTCCATTAGCATGGTAAATGGTTTTCCACCCCCTTACTTTCAATCTGGGGGTGTCTTTGGGTCTAAAATGAGTCTCTTGCAGACAGCATATCCATGGGTCTTGTTTTTTAATCCAATCTGATAGCCTGTGTCTTTTGATTGGGACATTTAGCCCATTTACATTCAGGGTAACTCTTGCAAGATAGGAATTTAGTGCCATTGTATTGCCTGTAAGGTGACTATTACTATATATTTTCTGTGTTCCTTTCTGGTCTCTGTTGCTTTTAGGCTCTCTCTTTGCTTAGAGGACCCCTTTCAAGATTTCGTGTAGGGCTGGTTTTGTGTTTGCAAATTCCTTTAGTTTTTGTTTGTCCTGGAAGCTTTTTATCTCTCCTTCTATTTTCAGTGACAGCTTAGCTGGATATAGTATTCTTGGCTGCATATTTTTCTCATTTAGTGCTCTGAATATATCCTGCCAGTCCTTTCTGGCCTTCCAGGTCTCTGTGGATAGGTCTGTTGCCAGTCTAATGTTTCTACCATTGTAGGTTACATATCTCTTCTCCCGAGCTGCTTTCAGGATTTTCTCTTTGTCTATGAGACTCGTAAGTTTTACTATTAGATGTCGGGGTGTTGACCTAATTTTATTGATTTTGAGAGGGGTTCTCTGTGCTTCCTGGATTTTGATGCCTGTTTCCTTCCCAAATTAGGGAAGTTCTCTGCTATAATTTGCTCCATTATACCTTCTGCCCCTCTCTCTCTTTCTTCTTCTTCTGGGATCCCAATTATTCTAATGTTGTTTCATCTTATGGTATCGCTTATCTCTCGAATTCTGCCCTCGTGATCCAGTAGTTGTTTATCTCTCTTTTTCTCAGCTTCTTTATTTTCCATCATTTGGTCTTCTATATCACTGATTCCCCCTTCTGCCTCATTTATCCTAGCAGTTAGCACCCCCATTTTTGATTGCACCTCATTAATAGCCTTTTTGATTTCTACTTGGTTAGATTTTAGTTCTTTTATTTCTCCAGAAAGGGTTTCTCTCATAACTTCCATGCTTTTTTCAAGCCCAGCTAGTATCTTTAAAGTGATGATTCTGAACTCTAGATCTGACATTGTACTAATTTCCATATTGAGTAGGTCCCTGGCAGTTGGTACTACCTCTTGTTCTTTTTGTTGAGGTGAGTTTTTCCATCTTGTCATTTTGTCCAGAGGAGAACAGATTAATGAGAGAACAAAATGCTAACAGGGTAACCACGTTCCCAGAAAATATACTCTAAACAAATCAGAAAAGAGCTGAAGCAGTGGGAAAAGAAAGGGGAAGAGAGAAAAAAGAAAAAGAAAAAAAAAGAAAAAGAAAAAGAAAAAGATAAAGATAAAAATAAACAAACAGAACAAAACCAAAAAAAAAAAAAACAGAATGTGATCAAATATGATCAGGCTGGTATATAGATCAGTGCCACACACTAGATTTTGGGTGTATTTTGGTCTGTTAGAAGAAAGTGCTTCCCAAAATTTTAAAGAAAGAAAAACTTATATATGTACAAAAATAAGGGTTGATATGATGAAGGGATGGAATATGACTGTAAAGATGGAAATTATAAAAAATTTTATAAAAGGAATTGATAAGAAGTTGTTTGAAAAAGGAAAGAAGAGGATTTAAAAAAAAAGAAAAAAAAAGGTAGAGAATGTGATCAGGCAGGGGAGTAGAAAAAAACCATACACTAGAGATTTAGGGTACATTTTGATCTGTTAGAGGAAATTATCTCAAAATTTTAAAGAGAGAACAACTTATATATATATGCCAAAAATAAGGGTAATTACTATGAAGGGATAGAATATGACTCTAAAAATGAAAAATAAAAATGTTTTTTTACAAAAGGGATTGATAAGATTTTGGTTGAAAAAGGGAAAAAGAAAAATTCAAAAAAAAAAAGACAGTTAAAAAAATTAACTTTGAAAGTCTAAAGAATCAGGGTAAAAAAGCCATGAATTCTATGTGCATTATTCCCCTAGCGCTGGAGTTCTGCCGTTCTCATTGATCGGTGAACTTGGTCTTGGCTGACTGTTCTCGCTGATCTTCTGGTGGAGGGGCCTGCTGCTGTGGTTTCCAAATGTCTTTGCCGGAGGCGGAATTGCCCTGCCCTTGCCCGTCTGGGCTAAGTAATCTTCTCGGGTTTGCTCACCGGAGCTTTTGTTCCCTGCAAGCTTTCCGTACAGCTTTGGAGGCGGAGAGTGAAAATGGTCGCCTCCCAATCTCCGCCCCGGAGGAGCCGAGAACTCGGTGCCCCACTCCTCAGTGAGCCCCCAGAGAAAAGCAGTCAGTCAGTCCCGTCTCCCCTGTCTCTGGCCACACTCCGTGCTCACCCTGCCTGTGACTGAGCATTTCTATCTGTGGCACCTGACCCTGTGTGGAGTCTCCAAACCCAGCAGATCCCTGCAGTGTGCTCCCGCGCCGCTCCTCCTGGGGGAAGAAGGGGAGTCTCCCCAGATCTGTCACTTGTTGGGTCCCTGCTGGAGGAGCAGTGGCCCGACTGTGCCGTGGATCACGGTTTATGGCAACCCCAAGCTGAGAGCCCACTCCTGGGCTCTGCCTCTGCAGCGGGCTTCCCTGCTCCAATACCTGGGAGCTCTGCCGCACTCAGGTACCCCCGGTCTTTCTGTGACCCCGAGGGTCCTGAGACCACACTGTCCCGCAAGGGTTCCACCCCCCGCTTAGCCACCGGAGTGACGTTCCTCAGCGGAGCAGACCTCTAAAAGTTCCGATTTTGTTCTCCGCGGCTCTGTCACTTGCCAGAAGCAGCTGACGGAGGTCCCTCCCCCACCGTCTATCCTCCCGAATATCGCCTCGGATTCACTTCTCCGCACGTCCTACCTTCCAGAAAGTGGTCGCTTTTCTGTTCAGAGAGTTGTTGCTCTTCTTTTCTTCGATCTCCTGTTGAGTTCGTAGGTGTTCAGAATGGTTTGATCCCTATTCAGCTGAATTCCTGAGAGGAGACAAAATCCAGGTCTCCTACCCCTCCGCCATCTTGCTCTGCCCCCCTCTAAAAGATTTCTAATGATAAAAAATAACAAAACTCTAGTTAAAAGGTCATACATGTAGGAAGGATAAGTAGCTTTAATACAAAAGACTGATAAGGAATCTTGGAAAGTTTACAATGTAATTAATCAATCATTTGCTTGTAGAAGCACTTCTAAGCACTATATAACAACACAGTGTAACAACTCTGAATAACTTCACTCAATTAAGAAAGTCCTTACTACTTTAAATTTGCATACCACAAAATAACACCATGGTTCTAGAGTGGCCTTCTTTGGTTTTATTGCTAGTACCTATCAGTCAGTAAGTGCAAGTTTGTCCCTGTATCTTTGCCACTGAGTATTGTAAAACAATTGAAAGTAATTTAAATGCTGTATAAAGTCTTTAAGGAATTAAATATTTTTCAAAAGACAAATGGGAAAGTATTCCAGAAAAGAATTTGGATCTGGAAATGAGGTGGGGAATAGGAAAGCTTAGATTGCTTGAAAATACAGAAGAGTTGCTGAGCTGACTTCACAGAAAAGAATGGAAAGAGGCGTAAGTTGAAAGCAAGACCTATCAGGTGGTTTTTCAGAAGTGGTTTTGTTTCCAGTACAGTTCCTTACACAAAGGTGTTCATCCATAGTAGTTCTCTTCTTCCCCCTTGCCTATAAATGTGAACATGGTAGGACTTAATTAATATCTATTAAATAAATGCACAAAGCACAATAGCTTTTTATCACTAAATGTATTTATATAGTAATGGGGGAATTGACATAAATTATATCAGGATCCTATTGGCAATGACATCTCTTCTAATCGGATGCTAGAAAACAGTGACCTTGCCCCTCCATGTATCTTTAACAGAAGCTGACTGGTGCTGTCTTAACCATCTTTCCCATCAAGTCAAAGTATCCATCAGACTAGGACATTTTGGTCATATGCAGAATTGTCATTCAGGTTCACATAAGTGCTCTTGTCCTTAAGAAACCTATAAACATACATGAATGCACACACACACACACACACACACCTCATAGTATGCAACTGTAGGTACAGGACAGAGTACCCATGGTAAAAGTCGTTAGAGAGGGAAAAAGGTGGAAACCATGGCAGTTACTGGTCCACACCATTGATGGAATCTTATTGACATATTGTGAAAAACTCTGTAGTTAAAAAGTCCCTTAAATGGAAACTGGATCTGCTCCCTGAGATAATTCCCTTCTCATTGTTTTGCACAGCCCCTGGTTCTAAATTCTGGAAAGTTTTTTCTCGTTCAATATCCTCATTGGAGATCTGAAGTGGGTTTTGCAGAATATACTCTCTGGGCTGCTTCTTTTCAGTGAGGATTAAGAGGTCTGAGGACTGTTTACTAGTCATGGACTTTTGTGACAATATGAATTCCCTTGAAAATTTTTGAGGCTTTTAATCCATTTGCTTCTATAACTATAATGTTTACATATAATCAGACAACACAACCAAATTTCTTTCCTAAATATAGAACTCATATTTGCATATTTCTTTGCTGCTTCCTCAACTCCGTGTACCCCCTTCTCTGATTCTCTCTCTCTCTCTCCCCTTCTCTCCTTTCTGTCTTATTCTTAATCTGGTTTTTGCCCAAGGGCTTAATCCCTGTGTTCAATTTAGAATTGTTAATAGGTTTCTATTCCTTAAAGTATTTGTCTGTCTCATTACCTACTATTTTCAATCCAGAAACAATGAACTTTTCCAACTCTGCAAGTCCCCAAATTTTCTAGATTCTCTCTTTCCTTCCATTTGTGCTCTCAAAGCAAATAATTCTTGGCAGAGCTCATCCTTTTTGTTTAATGTCTTGCTTAACATGGGAAGTAACAGCTAATACACACTAATATTTTGTCTTTTTCCACCTCTCTCCCCTTAAACTGTAGACTTCTAGGCACTTGGTCTGCCTTTCAAGTTATTAACAAGCAAGAGCTTTACCAACTATTTTACCACTGAATTAAATGGATCTCTGTTTTGCTAGGCTCTAGTTCATATTTCCTTGTCACCTTCCAGTAGCACATAGTTTATATTTTTGTTATTACAGCAACACCTCACTTCAAAGTACTAATTCTTATTTAGCATAGGTTATTCTGCAATAATAAGTAGACCCAAAATTTATAATGGCTCAAACAACAGCCTAAGGTGGATGTTTCTGATCTGTAAGCAGTTGTCTTCTTTGCAAAGACCTGTTTTCTTCTGGCTTCACTATCTTCTATGGTCTTGTTACCATCACACCCGACTGGCAGGAGAAGTAGCATGGAGGCATGTAGGAAGCATGCACACCTCTTGAAAAGCTTGGCCTCAGAATGATACATAATACTTCTGTTTATATCAGGCACACGGTCACACCACACTGCAAAAGAAGCTATGAAATGTAATCTACCTGTTTGTTAGGAAAAAGAAAAAATAAATGTTTGTGAACATTTATGCTCGCCATAGGTCCCTTTGACAGTTTTTCCATTATTAAGATAGCCAGGCCACTAAAAATAAAATTATTTTATGTATTAAACTTCTTTTTTTCCTCTAGGAAGATCAAGAGGGTGAATGATTGATAGAGAATGGTTATGTGCTCATCCTATTATGGTTTGTTTTTTACCCTTTGGATAAATTCTAGGCTCCTTTAAGAAAGGACTCAGGGTCTTACATTTTGAGTATTTACAGTGCCCTAAGCATAAACATGACAGCATAAGAGTACTAAATAAATCATTGGTTTTCTGTTCATTATTTAATGCTCTAGAGGAGGGTTCAGCAATTCTTTTCTATATGGCCAGATAGTAAACAATTTAGGCCTTTCTAGCCACATAGTCTCTGTTGCAACTATGAAAATTTGTTTTAGTGTAAAAGCAGCCATAGACAATAAATAAATGAACAAGTGTGGCTGTCTTCCAAAAAACTTTTACTTATAAAAACAGGCAGCAGCCAGGAGTTTGGACCTTAGAGGTAATTATCACTTTGCTCTCACCAGTTTGATACAGAACAACTTTCTTAGACTCTCTGAGTCTGAATTTCAATGTAAAGTGGAGAAAGCCATTGCCTATCGGTAGTTTTAAATACATGGTAATGTGAGGATTGAGTCACGGAGCCTTGAACAGAGGAGCTTCTCATTCATTAGACACATATTATCATCACATCCAATCTGTGTCAAATGTTTATAGGTGAGAAAGTTAATTTAATTTAATTTAATTAATTTATTTTTAAGGTTTTATTTATTTATTCATGAGAGAGAGAGGCAGAGAGAGAAGCAGGCTCCCAAGGAGCAGGGAGCCCAATGCGGGACTCGATCCCAGGACCCTGAGATCATGACCTGAGCCGAAGGCAGCTGCTTAACCGTCTGAGCCACCCAGGCGCCCGAGAAAGTTAATTTTAAATGTATTTCTAGTCTTCTAACAGAGTAAGGAACATTGGAGAACTGAAACAATTATTTTTCCTTTTATTTCTCACCATGAGTTTGATAATGGATGCTCAATAATTATTTAACTAAGGACTTGAAGACTAGTCTGTCTGTGTTGTCACGTACTAATCACATGAGGACCCATAATATTGCTGTGGAACAGTGATTCTTAACCTTTTCAATTTTATATTCCTCCCATTACTATATGAAAGAACGAGGATCACAGCATGATAGAAATAATAGGGTACTTTATTCCAAGAAATACATAGAGATGTTTATAGACATTGTGGTGTTTCATTTATCATTGATGGTAAATTTTAAGGACAGGATTACTGCTTTTGTATTGATGGAAACCAGTTTTATAGCTCTGGCTTTAAAACAAATGATTCTGTTCAGTTTTGAAATGTATATAGTTTTGTAATTATATAGCTGAGAAAGAAAGATATTGCCATGGTAACTGTAAAACCCAAAGATAATAATAATTTTTAAATTGAAGTCATACTGTCAGGTGGGGTTGTCAGGATAAATCTGCAGTACTGGTTAAAGGATATAACAAGTGAGGGATGGTGGATTCTTTTTTTTTTTAAAGATTTTATTTATTTATTTGAGAGAGAGAGAATGAGAGACAGAGAGCATGAGAGGGAGGAGGGTCAGAGGGAGAAGCAGACTCCCCGCTGAGCAGGGAGCCCGATGCGGGACTCGATCCCGGGACTCCAGGATCATGACCTGAGCCGAAGGCAGTCGCTTAACCGACTGAGCCACCCAGGCGCCCGGGATGGTGGATTCTTAAGAATTGTTTTTGAAAAACTTATAGCCCACTGAGACATTTTCTTGTTCCTCCAGGGTTATGCTTATAGTTGGTTAATCACAACTCTGTAGAGAACTTTCCTAGATTTGAAATTCATGCAATGACTCTATATGAGTACTGTGTGAATGGAATTTTTAACTTGAAGTAAAAAATACTCCCCTTTAATGTGTGAAAAAAAAAAATGATTGTTACAGTTAATTTTTTCTTCCACATGTGATTTAATCAGTATTTGAAGTACCACCATATGCCAAAAACAGTGGTGGGTAATTAGGGCATCAAATGAATGAGATAATTTCTATATTTGAGATACTAATGTACTAGTGGAACAAACAAGTAAGCAGGGAAATTTAATACAATGCTACCAGCTATAGAGGTGGAGACAAGCTACTATTAGGAAAAGAGGAAACAATAAATTTAAATTAGGGATTCATAGATTGATGTGTGAAGTGAGTCTCAAAGAATGAAGATATCTTCCTCCCAAAAATTAATATGGGAAGGGAATTCAGAGAAGGGAATTCCAGGAAGAC
Organism: Neomonachus schauinslandi; assembly: GCF_002201575.2. NCBI lineage: Eukaryota > Metazoa > Chordata > Mammalia > Carnivora > Phocidae > Neomonachus > Neomonachus schauinslandi. The sequence goes on along the minus strand of NC_058413.1, from coordinate 60,933,029 downwards.
GTATAAAGCAAACCTGCTGTTATGTTTCTTACGTACTGCTTTACCTTTCCTTGAGTTTGCACATGTTTTTTCTTTGTCTGTAAATACCTTTGTTACCTCTTATCTATCTGGTAAAATCATTATTCTTCAAAAGTCAGTTGAAATGTCTTCTATTCATGAAGGTTTCCCTGTCCTTCATAAGCACATTGAATCATCCTTACCTTTGTTCAACAAATGTGAGGCTCCTGCTATAACTTAACATCACTCTGTTTCGCAAATATTTTTCAATTGCTTTTTTTCCTCTTTAAACTAGAGGCATCTTATGGACAAGCACAACTATTCACAAACAATTGATCATCAAATCTTTGTTAGTTAGATAAATAAATATTTTCTTATTCTGTTTTGAATGATAGTCTTTTACCTCCAACTAGATCATTGGCTTCTTAATGGTAGCCATAATATCTAATTATCTAATGTCTAGTTTTTGCATCATCTAAGGAATCTAACACATTGTTATGTAGGTCGACATATGTCTGTTATAAATATTAAATGGATCACTTCTTGATTTGACTATTTTCATTGTATAGAGTCACATGTCAATAAGGTGACACTATTATTCCTTTTCTTTCATTACATTATTCAAACCATTGGCTATTTGAAAGAAAGAAATTTAAAACAACATTACTAAAATAATATTTTAAAAATCCAGTGCATCTTTTTTATATGTTGAAGTGATATTATAGTTAGTCATTTCTTACTTGTAAGCAATTATAACTATATGGCAACCAGAATAGTATTAAATTCTGTCTCTCATGTTTTTTTCTTGCTTCTACCCAGAAATGAAATGCTTTGAAAGTATTTAGGTCCAGACCAATAAAGAAAGTCTTAGAGAGAAAAAGACATGTGTATATATATCATATCAGAAGAAGTTAGTATTAAAACTGTAACATCACCTACTTAGACCTCTTATATCTGGGAATTTACAAATATCCCTCCACCTACGACATTTACAAAGCACCCTGTTTATAGGATTCATACAGATCATTTTATTTGAACCTATCAACACTCTTGTGGGTTAAATATACCAATTATATTATAACCCCAATTTTAGAGATTATAAAAGGGAAAGTTAAGTGATTTGCCGAAGGCCACACAGGTAATAATTGGTGGAATCAGCTTTAGAACCAAGCTCTTCCTAAACATTTCTTATTCTATGTGAATTATACTATAGTGAACATCTGGAAGAATGGTTTAAAGATTCAAAATAATATCCTGGAATCTTGTTGATTACCTAAAGATATTACCTGGAGAAGGAACATGGTAGACTGAGAGAGCAATAGGTTAAAATTCAGAGGGTGAGAATTATGGCCCTAGCACAGACTTTAGTGATGCTTTTAACCATGTGGAAGTCACTTGATCTCAGTTTTCACATCTAGGAAAATGATATGGTAGTAGCTTCCCTAAACATACCCCAAATTGCTGTGAAGATCAAAGAACTTATAACCTATAAATCATTGTCTAGTCATAGAGTATCATCACAAAGTTACACAATGATAAATGCAGAGGACAGTACACCATCCTTTGTGGTTAGATACCTGCTATGCTTTTATATAGTAGCTAGGAGATGCAAGTTCTAACTTTGGCTCTGCTACTACTTGACTGTTTGTCTTTGAAAAATTCCCATAACCTCGGTCTGTTTCCTGATCTGCAATATTAGGATGAACTATATAATCTCAAAAGCCTTTTCTGCATTGCAGTGTGTGATTCTAAGTGAATCCAACCATACTTTTTGGCGTAGACTGCCTAATCATCAGCAGAATAAACTGCAGAGACAGCTGGCTGGGGTTAGGAGTACAGTCTCTGGCCACAGAAGTGCATAAAACTGAGGGGACCACATAGTCATCAAACAGATGACAGAGCTCTCATTAGCAATGTGCTGAAGCTGGTGACATCCAGGGACAATTGCCGCTGGCATTTTCTCCATGTTAGGATGCCTGTTCAGTTAGTTTTTCTGTGCTAGCTCAGTCTGAACTCATCCTCTGAAAAATCAAGAAAGTGTTCTTTGTTTAATAATCAGAGTTGGGGCAGTAATCATTAAGTTCACACTTTATAGCGTATCTAATATGTGTATACCAACATGCTATGTAATGGTAAAAATTAAAAAAAAAAATGAATGGTACTCACCTTCTGTTTTGGAAGGAGTATGCACTTTGATACTGAAGAGCTTTGACTTTGGGGCATGGTCTGTTGCTTATTGGCTGTATCTCTTTTATTTGCCATTATGTTCACTAACACCATACCTGACTAAATCAAAGTAGATACCTGTTATGTGTTGACCAAATAGATTTTCTTTGGTTATATCATATTTTGTCTAAGTTTCTTCAGAGAAAATGGGAATAATAACACCCAATTTATAGACTGGTTGTGAGAATTAAATGCAATAAGAACAGAAAGACCTTTGTATGGTAGTTACTCAGTAAATATCCCCATTTCTTACACAAACTCTCCTACCTTTCCTTATATTCTAGTGTGGGGGGAGTATTGAAGACATTTGCCAACACGGGTTTAAAAGTAAAACAGTATATATAACAAATAAACCATATCAGCAAAAGGAGCAGTTAATTCAGATTGAGAGACGAATATGATAAAAAACAAAAAAATGCAAGTAATTGAAAGCCATTGACGTAACCACTTTGGTCAGAGAGACATGTAAATAGGCCAAATATGGTGCAAGTCCCACATCCCCGTTCTCACTGCCCATCACAATGATGAGCTGTATCAAAACTGATAAGCATGAACACACTTGCGGGATTGCTCAAAATTGAAGACAACTCTAGATTAGAATTACAGAGAATGTGTTGGAGAAGTATCCATAGAGACTGAACAGCAGGGTTTTTGCTTGTTTTTTTTTTTTTTTTTTTTTTTTTTTAAGAAAAATGGCATTATCTAAGAAGGAAAGCTTACAGGTGAAAGTCATAGAGACCCAAGTTCAAGTTTAACCTCTGATACT